>NW_022279638.1:5428507-5732463 GCF_009193385.2 Nasonia vitripennis
ATAAATCAATGCGTATATTCCGTGTTTTAAATCTTTACTATTTAAAATTTTTACTTCTATCACTATTAGGAATCGACATTAGGAAAAAAGGTATTAACAAAACTTTAATTTTATCACTATTGCAATATATATTTTAACCGTGCGACGTTAGGAGTGAGGTAAATTGCGCTAGTATATATTATTATTATTTTAACCTTACTATGTTTATTTATTCCTGTTGCAATGCCTCTACCCCAAGCGGGTCTTGGGCGTTGTCGTCCAGATCGGACCGGTGGGTGCCTATCACCACTACACAACGCGTTCTCAGGTTTCGAATAGAGGAACAGCCCCTAAGAAAGAGGCTAGCTGCGAATAAATTGAATAAGCAGTCGCGGACAGCCAATAGGAATAGGCTAGGGTGTAATGAGCCCACACTGTTAAACGTGTGGGCCATCCATCTGGAAACATTACGCAAGCACCACAACAACGAAAAATACCTTACATTATCTTTTAACTCTTAATCTATCTCTTTCATCACACAGTACAATAATGGGAAAAAATCCTGCTACCGGAGAGGATGCGGGAGCGATGACAACTGCTCCGAAAGGGGATGTGTAGAATGATTTGTCACCTGGTCCTACGCGGTAACGATGCCAGCGAAGGCGCGCTGCTTTACAGGGGGCGTTAGAATGCAAGAATGAAACCGTAGTGTTTCTGACGACTATTTGACACTGTCCTCGTCCAAGTTCTGCGACGGGGTAACCGTCGAAGTAGGAATCTCTCTCTTTCTCTCTCTCTCTCTCTCTCTTGCCCAAGCTACTCTCTGTCAGAACTGCATCACCACGAAATCATACTTATATTAGTGGTACTGCATTATAGATAGATAGATAGAGAGAGAGAGAGAGAGAGAGAGAGAGAGAGAGAGAGAGAGAGAGAGAGAGAGAGAGAGAGAGAGATAGCTACCGGATAGCTGCCGTACCGCCAGCCGTAGGAAAAGAGAGAGAGAGACATCATAGCAGACTACGCCACGCTATACTGTGTAGCTTTGCTACCAGCCACACTACTACGTTCCAATCGACTCACACGTATACACTACCTAGAAGAAGCCAGCGCAACACCGAACCAGCGCGAGTGAAGAAGAGAGCGAACCGCTGGGAGGGGAAAAACCGCGTTGTGCGGGCCCACTCGCAACTCACAAATAAGCCCGAGCGCGTTTGTGTGGAAGCCAGCGTATGAGTATGCGAATCATGTAACCTGGAATTAAATAATGTCAATCGCCGAGCAAAAAATTACATACGGTATGGAAGAGATATGCTGATTCGCGAGAGTGAGTTCTAAGTCAAATGATCTGTCGAAAAGTTTGTAAAACAACGACAAAGTAACTGAGTATGTACGGCGCATGCGCGCAATTGTATGCGAGACTATCATGTCGAAATCCACCGTGAGAAGGCATTCATTAGGTTTTGCAACACAGCCTGGAGCAGACTCCCTGGTAGTGCCTAAAATCTTAGTAGTTTTTCTATTGTTCGCGACGAAATTTTCAGAGCACGAGACATTACCAGTACAAGAGTCGTTTTTGTTAAGAAAGTTGAGGTAGAGAGTGAGGTCTCCGTATACCGATTTTATAGCCATACTGCCGGATGTTAGATTTGCTCTAGTCGCGGAGCCATTGTGTGTAACCATCGGAAGTTTAGTTTTCGCGAAAGCGTATCGCACGGATGTAAGTTCACCGCCGAATTTTAGCCGATGCTTCGTTGTGAACCACATAGCTAGTTAAAAATAAAAGAATTGTGATTTCGGTATATTAAAATAAAGTGTCATCATTTTTTTCCTGACTTCATCCACAGCCGATCTCCTCAGAGATAAGAAGTCTCCATTTGCCAGCAACGTGTTAGTGAACTTTGTTAAAAGTAAAAGTCGTTCGACCTAGCGCCCGTTTGATAAATACGGTCGGGCGATATTGATGCCAGTATTAACGTGTAAATGGCGTAATTTTACGCCGGATTTTACCCGAAAAATCCACCCCGTTACAGTTCTTATACTTAGTTCTAGAGAGGTATGGGCGTTATCATCTCTAGAACGGTGGACTCACCTGCGATCGGAACAGAATCTAAAGCGCGCAAGTTTAACTTACTATCATGGCTCAGAAAAATCAAAACCAAACCAAAAGAGACTTAAGGGTGGGAACTCATTATGTTCGCAGTCTATACAGAGTTGGCGCGTTTGAAGAACTCGTAAAGGAAGCTGATAGGTACGATCTAGATTTGATAGCCATACAGGAGTCGCGGTGGCCAGATGGCCCAGTACTAGCATCGAGTAACTTCACGTACCTGTATGGGCCCGGGAGCAGAGGCTCCCTAGGCACCGGATTTCTTGTAAGTAAAAACATCATACATTCAGTTACATCATCATTAGATATGAATGGTATAGATATGTATTAATTAATGTACACTATCCTACGGAGGATAAAGAATAAGAAGCTAAGCATCTCTATTACGAAACTTTAGAGCAGGTAATCGACCAGTTCGCATCTTACGACACAAGAGTAGTATAAGGCAACTTCAATGCTAAAATAGGGAGGGAGGGAATGTTTAGGCCTACTTTAGGAAAGTAAAGCTTGCACAAAGTCAGCAATAATAACGGTATTAGGGTCATAAATTTCGCGGCGGCAAAAGATCTTATAATCAAAACTACGTGTTTCAAGCACAAAGATATACGTAAAGCAACGTGGAAATCACCAGACAAGGCCACGCAGAACCAAATTGATGTTTTTCTCATTGAAAAAAGACATCATACTAACGTTCTCGACATAAGAGCTTATAGAGGGACAGATAGCGACTCGGATCACTTCCTAGTAGAAGCCAAATTAAGAGCTAGATTAGTAGCGAATCACAATAGTAAACGAACAAAAAAGGTAGAAAGCTTTGATATTGAAAAGCTATGAGATAGAACAAAGCAAATTAGGTACCAGATAGAAATTAATAACAGGTTTCAGGCACTTGAAGAAGCAAACACATCGCCGAAGGTGAATGACGAACCATGGTACGACCAAGAGTGCAAACTCTGGTTTAAAAGGCGCAAAAACGAACTCCATATGGAGGAATCGAGCTACCAAGAAGTAGAGGCCGCGATTAAAAAACTAAAAAACAACAAAGTTGCGGGAAATGATTCTATACTAACTGAGTTGCACAAATATGGATGAGTCAAGCTCACTTTTAAAATCTATAATCTAATATGTGCTATCTGGAAAAATGGAACAATACCCGAAAATTGAAAGGAGTCTACCATTATACCGATTTTTAAAAAGGGAGATAAGACCGCAATAACATAGGGGTATCTCACTTTTGGCAATGTGCTACAAAGTTCTGTCAAACATAATAAAAGCTAGGCTCACTTCATTTGCGGATATAGGAATCACTGGCGGCTGCAATTTATCGAACGTTGTGTTCTCTGCTCCAACATCTTTCTCTGCAACCTAACCTGCAAGTTTGCTCGGCTTTCTTCTCTGCTGCACATCGTCATTTTTCCTCAAAGTCTATCAATCGAAGTTAGGTCACTTTCTTGACTAGCGTTTGATCTGGTTTCGAGATTCTAAAGTCTCTGGCTCTGTCGGTAACTTACCATTCACGACTACCCTTAAACACTCTCTGCGCTATCGACTGCCAGGCTGTTGTCGACAGAAACTCAAGAACATCTAAAATGGGCCTAAACGGTGAGAAGAACGTGGAATCGCTTGCTATGTGTGCTCGCTGCTCTCCTGGACTTGGTTCTAGTTAACCAAGGATGCACCCACACCTTATGAAAAAGACACGCAGGGTCTATTGTCGACCTGTCGTTTATTAGCAACAGCCTTATTGGCTCGGTTAATTCATAGATAGTAAGTAAGCACTACACACATAGTAATCTCACTAGTCCATAATAATGGAGGTGGAAATATTAAAACAGGTACTCAGCGCGAGTACAACGACCAATAAAGTTAGTTGGAAAATAAAGAATTATGACAAGGAGATGTTAATGTTAGCAATGCTACTGTCTGGAACAGCGAACAGAAAGGCGGAGCAGGTGACGGTAAACATTACCCGATCATGTGACGCTGACATGCCTCAAATAGTGGCATAGAGTAGACGACCACCAGTATACTGGTGAAACAAGGAGATTGCAAGTGCACGTAGAAAGTGATACTGGACCAGAAGACGAAAACAACGGGCGAGAATTAAATACTATAAAACTGGTAGAGGACAGGAAATGGTAGTTGCCCGCGCACAACAAATAAAGGACACTAAAAGGAGTCTTAAAAAGAGAATCCGCAAAATAGTATACTGTGTACCAAAGGCTCAGCAGGCTTTTTTAGTCCGAGTGTGAAGTTTGCAGCACGAGTCAAGGCGAGTTAGCCCAAGCCAAAGGCGAAGTTGTTTACGAGCCGCAGACGAGTACTACAACCACACAAGGCCAAAAAGCCCGCTTAGCCATTGGTGCACACCATATTTTTTGTAACGCATGTGCTGATTTTCAGGTTTTAAACTGCACTTGTTGAATTTTACGCGATTTTAAAAGATTCGAGCATTTTCAATAAGCAGGCAAAAAAAATTTTTCTTGCCCGCTTTCCTCCAGCCGGTCAAGAAAGGTTTACTTTAAGCCTTCTTTGTTGGTCAAACAAAAAATGTATAAATCGTGCTTGGGGTCGACCGTATAAAATAGTAATGAAGAAAATTAAAGGAAGATACGTGCCCCGAACAAAATGCCCGAAACTATTACACCGGGTAGTGACTACACTGTTTCCCAGGCAACTGGAAAAGCCAAGTGTCATCGAAATAGGTGTAAAAAAAGAGGCTATCCTACTGATCACGATTGAGGAATTGTTAGCTGCCTGCAGAAGGGTAGGAAACAACAAGTCCCCAGAGCCAGATAGCATTCCAAATATTACACCAAAGCATGCCATTCACGCTCATCCAGAGGTCTTCGTGGACTTGTATAATGCATGTCTAGAAGAAGGAACATTCCCCACAAACTAGAAGAAACAGCGTCTCGTGCTTCTACCAAAAGGAAAGAAGGCACCCCAGGATTCCTCATCATACAAACCGCTCTGCATTTTGGACACCCCGGGTATGATCCTGGAACGCATAATCTGCGTCAGAATGGATCATTTTATAGAAGGAAAAGGTGGATTAGCGGAACACGAATATGGCTTCAGAAAGAAGCGTTCAACCCTGGACGAAGTTAGTCTAGTGATTGACACTGCACAAACAACGGTAGAGGGAAAAAGATGGAAGGGATGAGAAAAATGAATTGCGCATCATAGTTACATTGGATGTCAAAAATGCATTTAATTCGGCCAGATGGAGTGAAATACACGAGGCACTCCGGAAGCAGGATGTGCCCTTATATACATAAGAAGGATGATGCCCGACTACTTAAAGGACAGAATTTTATTCAAGGGTCAGTACTTGGCTCAGCGACTTGGAACATTATGTACGACGGAATACTAAAGCTACAATTACCTGAAAGAGCAACAGTTATGGGATTCGCTGACGACATAGCATTAGTGATAGTAGCGAAAGAAGAGGTGACAGACATAGCTGAAGAATCAACCCGTATAATACACGAATGGCTAACAGAGACGGGTCTGGAACTAGCCAGTCCCAAAACGGAAGTTATTCTCATTTCCAGTAGAAAGAAGATGGAGAAAATCATACTGACGGTAGATGGACATGAGATTGTTTTTAACCAATCATGAAATACTTGGGCATCACCATTGATGCAAGACTAAGTTTTAAACAGCATTTGGAAGTAGTCAGTGACAAAGCAGCAAAAGTTAGTGCTGCTATATCACGATTGATGTCAAATGTAAAAGGGCCAGCTCAGAAGCGAAGGTTACTTTTAGCTAGTGTAACCACATTGATTATGCTATACGGAGCTTCAATATGGACAGATGCGATACGGGTGAAATTCTATACACAAAAGTTAACTACTGTGTATAGGCGAAGTGCACTAAGAGTGGCGTCTGCTTACCGCACGGTATCAGACGATGCTGTCTGCATTATAGCAGGCATGCCGCCCATTGACCTTTTAGCGTTGGAGCGAAAGGACGTATACGAAGCTAGGAGACGATTGAATGACAAAAGCCAGAAGAAGATCTGGGATATCGCAAGAAAGGAGACGATGGCCGAATGGCAAACAAGATGGGATGTTAGTGGCAAGGAGCGATAAACTTGTCGCCTTATACTAAGGATAAAAGACTGGATTGGAAGACGACATGGAGAAGTTAACTACTACCTCACGCAGTTTTTGACTAAGTACGGATGTTTCCGGGAGTACCTGCATCTGTTCAAACTAGATGACTGTCTGAACTGCCCATTATGTTCGGATGCAACAGAGGATGTCGAGCACGCCTTTTGCAAGTGCTCACGATATCATCAAGAGCGAGAAGAACTTGAGAGTTATCTTCAGATCATAGTAACTCCTGAGTCGATTATTTCGGCCATGCTGACTTCAGAGGATGGATGGTGCGCAGTCAGTAACTATTCAGCAGACATTCTCAAGAAATTCAGAAAAGACGAAGAGGTTGAGTATGTACGTGTATGTGTGCGACGCAGGAAATGAAGGATGATTATAGAGATGACGACTATATCAACCAGAAGCAGGCAAAAGCTTTTCGCTCCCCGCGAAGCATTGCTTGACGGTAGTATCACGAGGTTTAGGGGCAAGATGGAGCTAGGCACCTTTTCCGAGGGTCGATAAAGACAAAGAGGGCGTTCCTGTTTAAAGCTGGGTCAGATCCCAGAGAGAAGCGATAATGATCCCTGCAGACGAGATACCTTTTTTCACAGAACGTAAACTCATCGTGGCAACTTCGTTCCTTAAAAGCAGCAGGATTTCGGGACTGGATAGTATCCGCGTGGAGATGCTCAGAATCGTTGCGGAGCAACAGCCTGAGCTGCTGCTGGAGGTGTAATTAGTGTCTGGCGCAGAGCGTTTTTAGCTCGTGGTGGAAATGACCTAGACTTGTGCTGATCGAAAAACAGAAAGAAAAGCGAATCCAGACACCTCTTACAGACCTTTTAGTCTTATATCAGACACAATGGGAAAATGGAAGAAGCACTGATCAAACCAGGAATATTAAGTCCCGTACACAAAGCGGGAAATGTTAAGACAGTGGAAGAAGCTAGACCCACGACTAGAGACATCGTAGTTCTAGTAATGTTAGATATAAAGACCGTTTTTAACTTAGCAAGATGGACTGATATACTTAATGTGTTAGAATCATTTGGTATTTAATATGCGTCTTACGGAAGATTACTTGAGGGGCCAGGCTATTGGGTACCAGGCTATCAAGAGACTAAAGAAGGGTGCAGATAAAACCTACAACTACAGAGGTAGTACAGGGCTCGACTTAAGAGGCGGATTTCTAGGGTGTATTGTACGACAGACTTTACAAGCGTGAAACGCCAGAAGGCGTGATGCTTATTGGATACGCAGTCAGCATTACCGCAGTTTTAACAACACGGAGCATAGACATCGCGCATTCTAAATAGAACACGACTATGAGTAGAGTACTGTGGTGGATGCCATAACACGGGCTGACTTACAAAACTTTAACGAAACCGAAGTATGGGCTATATAAAAAAACTAATTATCTATTGATCTATTATCTGTGTATTTTATAATATTGACTAGACTTGACGCAGTGCGCTGCGCGCACTGTAGTAGACTATAATTTCATTAACTTATTAAATGAAATATAAATACTTGATTGATATTTTTAATATTTGTTTTCTATCACGAAAATATATCAAACTTTACAATATATGATTCATTTCGCGCTCATATAAATTTCAAAATTGCCGCGGTTTCGTCGCCAACTTCCTTTTAAAATTTTAAGGTTATGTCTCGAGAATAGAATAGTCTCGAGAGTAAAATGTCTCTAGAATATTATAAATATACATTATAATTTGATATGTATTATAGTATTATATTACATTTTTAATATTGGAATCAATTTTAGAAATCAAAAACAAATCAAAAAATTCTAACGATACTTTTGACGTATGCGCACTACATGAGCCAGTCATATTGACGCATTCGTGGCTTCACTTCATCCGGTCATGAATTTTTTATATAGGGAATCTATTGATTTATTATCAAAAGGTTATTATAAAATACTATACTGTTTCAATCAAATTTTAGTTTTAATGAAGTTTTTTTGCTATTTTGATTTGATAAATACACAATGTCATTGTTATTCACACTTATCAGTATGTTTCTTTCAAAATGATGAATGAAATTTTTAGTTGTTATATCAGCTAAGCTTATTATTTTATTATCTATATTATTTTTTGATCGATTTTTAGCAGTTACTTATTCTTTGTGTTGGCTTCTGAAAGAGTTAATTAATGATTGCTGTATATATAATACAGCAAATTCCTCAATATTAATTTTATAAAAATTTAATTTAAATTTAGCAAATTTTATAGCTTAAGTAACGTTTCCTATGATTTAAATTTCAGCAATTGTTTTGAAATAAATTTTATTTTTATAATCTTTAGATATTGGAAAAAATGATAAAGTTAATGTATCATACATTCTAATCAAATGTTCTCACATTTTACTAATATTAAATTAAAGATTGCATGGGCAAACATTAAATACAATACTGACGGCAAATACTATATTAAAAACACCGCTATCATAATAATTAGTCTGATACTTTACTTGTTTAAAAGATATGCGTAAATTATCTTTATTTGGAAAGAGCCAATCAATCAATATTCTACAATCATCATAAAAACTTTTTTGTTAATACTGTCAAAAATTCGTATTACATTGTCTTTATACCACAAACAAATCCAGTGTTTGTTTGTACTTGAACCAGAAAAAAGTGAATATATTCTTTATGTCTATCAATAGGTTGAATATCTGACAATCTCCGAACATTAACTGCAGATTGCATATAAAATATCAAGTATCAAATGTTGTTGAATTCAAGTATATGGTTATCATGTAATTGACTTTTAGAATTAGAATAATTTCCAATTTTTTTTTTAAATAAGTACATTTATAGTATGATGAATGTTTCATAAATTGTCGTACAACAGCAAATAATCTATTTTTTATGTTCATTTTTATCAGGTATTTCTGCACTAATTAATTGGTTTAGGTGATTTGCAGCATAAGTTCTTTTTACCTCTTCTTTAAACAAATATTACATCGACAGTGACGTAGAAAACTATAAAATTTTAATACATAACAAAATCACGTCAATGATCTCGCCAGTGATAGATAACTATATGCATAGAGAACTTTTTTGATAATATAAAAATTTCTCGTTGCTTACTAGATAATAATAAGACATCATATTTTTCTATTTGTTTACTAAAATTTAGCGTCTTCATTTTCATGATAATCAGTGATTGAATAATTAATTTAACTTTGCGGAAAAAATTTAGAAAAATTATAATTCGAAAAAATTAAAGCATGAAAGGCAAAAATTGAGAGCGGCGATGGCTCAGTAGGCAGAGTGTCGGGCTAGTAATCCGAGGGTTCTGGGTTCAAGCCTGACTCTCGGCTTTTCTGACATCGGGACACCCCTATGTTTACATACGTTTGTATGTTATATACATAAGTGTCTTATAGCGTCAAAGCTTCAGTGGTTCGGATCCCACTGTATACAGTTTCGCACTGTATAATTAAACTTTAGGTTCAGTCGAGATGCATTTGTACTATACTCCGATGTGATAAACATGCACCGCGACAAAGGGAATCTCTCTGGCCGGTACCATTGTATGGTACGGGCAGAGGGAAGAGCCATATAAGACCTGGACAGGACTTGAGAAGGCTATAAAATAAAAAAAAAGGCAAAAATTAAAAAACTGAAATTATTAAATTTAACAATTTCTAAAATGAAAATGCTGAATTGAAATATCAGGAAATATAAAATAACAAGTTTTAAGTATTTTGTTTTAAATCAAGAATTTAAAATTTATTCTTTTGACTGTCATCGTTTTTTAATATTTTTAGTTTCAAAATTTTACCTTCCATTATAAATCAATGCTTAATTTTCGTGTTTCAAATCTTTATTATTTGAAATTTTTACTTCCACTCCTATTCTGAATTGACGTTAGAAAAAAAGATCTTAACAAAACTTGAATTTTATTACTATTGCAATATATATTGTAACTGAACGACGTTAGGAGTGTGGTGAATCGTGCTAGTATTTTATTATTATTAATGCAAATTTTCAGACCACTAACCGATATGCGTGACGTGCATATAGAAGCGGCATTTGTTTCTATGTTTCTTAAAATGCTGCACGCGACGCAATTTCTAGTGGAATAATAGTGTAAATGAAAAATATTTGGCAGAACGCCGTAATAAGAAAGAAGTATTAAGAATGGAGTCTTGGCAGCGTCAACTATTGGTGATAATTATTAGGAAGTTCCATACATTAAATTACGCTATATTGTTATAAAAAAATTAAACAAAATATTTCTATCAAACTATTGGAAAAAACTTTTACGGCCATTAGTTACAGTGATTAAAACATTGTCATCTCGGGGCATTGGCTTTCAGAGGTCATGATGAAATATTCGGCTCCGTTTATAACGAAAATTATGTCTTTAGAAATTATAGCTGAGTATGATCCTTTTTTTCAAGATCACATACAAACACATGTGAATCGCGGGAAATGTAATGTTTCCTATCTTTCTTCAACGATTTGTGAGGAATTTATAAGAATTATGGCTGAGACTACATTCAATAAGATTTTATCTGAAATAAGATCAGCAAAATATTTTTTTATTAGCTTAGATTCAACTTCTGATATATCACATATTAATCAATTAACTTTTATCGTGAGATATGTTTAAATAAACGGTATTTCGATTGAGAGCTTTCTCCAATTCATTACGAATTGTCGACACACTGGTGCAGATCTGGCTAATTCAATATTGAAGCTCCTTAGTTCATATGAAATAGACATTGCAAATTGTCGTAGCCAATGTTATGTCAATGCAAGTAATATGTCAGGAATATACTCTGGAGTGCAAGCCTATATTCTACGAATCAATCCTCTTGCAGCATGGGTACCGTGTGCTGCTCATTCTCCTTATCTAGTTGGAAAATGGAGCACCAAATACAGTCCATAAGCTGTTCAGTTTTGCTTCCTTCTTAAGGAAGCCTTATAATAGTAATTTTTGGAGTTTGTGTAAAAACATTTAAGGAGTCTATTTCGATGTGTTTGAGTTAAAAAATAGTGTTTTTAGAAAATGTCCGTACGGATGTATGTGTGTGTGTTCGTTCGTATACGCCTGTATCTCAGCTGCTACTTAGTGAATTTTAACCCGCCAAGTCGCATTATCTTTCTTTTTACATAGTGGGGAAATAGTCCGTTTTTACATTTTGTGGACGCGTTTTTTTCTATGATGATTTTTTAGTTTTGAGATTGCAGTTTCTTCTAATAAAGTTATTGGAAAAGTTAAATAAAAGTTAATTGCTTACTATGTACCTGAAAAAGAATGGAATTACCTATCTTTTTACCACCGAAAATGTATACTTTCATTCGTCGTTATTTTGTTATACACCATAAAGCGCAATTTTTTGAAGGCGTTTCAACTCGAAAACTAAATGTTGAACCTTAAAAAAATAACATGATTATCAAAGGTTATTAGGACTCTTCAGCACTTTAATTTAAATTCATTTCATGTGGCAGATCCTGAGAAAAACATCAAAAACTAAAAAAAAGTCGTTTTTCTACGTGACGCGATAACTGGAGTCAAAAGGCAATAATCAAGTTCAAATTTTAAATTTAGTAAGCATTATATAGTACTATGATCCCTTTCTTTGGGCTGTTTATAAAACTAGTTAGTTTTAAAGATATTAGGCTTCAAAATTTTATTTTATCACCCTGTATACTCTACATAACTGTAAACTGCATCACTTAGATCTCAGCTCCTATTTAATGGATTTTATTCTATACCGAGGCTCGTTTTTTTCTGTTTTTTTTTTACCAATTCGTGAAAGACAAGATTTTCAGTTACGCATGTGTGTTTTTTCATGGCGATTTTTCGATTACTAGCGATTCTGACGCGTTCCACAAACTACCCTAACCATTATAATACGGAATAAAAACTAAATGTTGACCTTTTTTTAGAAAACCATGATTATTGAAGGTTATTATAACTGTATAAACGATTTTGATTCTAAGTCCTTTCATAAAGCAGATCCGGAGCCCATCTGTTTGTTTCCCTTTGGCAATTGGCTCGCATTATTGTGACGAATGTCAAATAGTACAAAAACTTTGAAGATATGTATGAAGTAAAAACAATTCTGATATTAAAGCAATACATAATCTTGTAGAAAGCTACGTGCTAAAGAATTGGCAGTGGATTTTTCTTGTTTTGCAGAAATTATATAATTTTTTTTCTCTGGATCAACCGGGACATATAGATGGGAACCATTAAAAAAATCTTTAGAGAAGTACGAAAGTTTGAAAAGTTTGTCTATAACGCGATGGTCTGCACGTTTTAAAGCACGCAAAAGTTTACGCCAATCGTATCGTCCAATAATATCTGTTCTTTTGCTAATTGTCGACATACCATATAAAAAACCTACTACTAGAGCTGAAGCCAGAGGTATTTACAATAATTTAAACAAATTAGAAAGTTGTTTTATTACTATTGTTTGGTACGATATAATGGATCATATAGTGCATCAAAGATGCACCTGAGTTGTATAAATCTTTGATTATATATTTAAGTAACATGCGGCATAATTTTGAATTATATGAAACAATCGCTATTGAACTTTTTGGAAGTGACGTATATGAAAACGATAGTAAAAGGCAATGTAAACGTGAGAGATTTTTTGATGAAGAAAATACTGAAGATGCAAATTATTCTCGATCAGCATGTGATAATCTTCGTATGGAGTTTTTTTATAAAGTTTTAGATACGCTTCTTCAAGAATTACAAAGACATCCTAAAGCATATGATACTTCAAATTTAGATTTTGAGTTTTTAATGCGATTATTTGATCTACATTCCGAAGATATTAGTAACTAGCGCGCAACACGCGGCCTTGCGACCACCGTGACTTCCCGCCTAGCATCGCTTCGGGATGGAAGGCGCGCAAAACGCTTCACGTTTTGCGTGTAAGGCACGACCGCTAACACTCGCGCTGCGTGCTCGCCCGATCCACATACGCTCGCGATTCGCGCTCGTCTTAACATTGGCAATCAATTAAAGCTTTTGGGCCAGATAGGGCGTGTCACACCGAAATTGTTATTCAATTATACAGGGTGGGCCATTTTAATCAAACCAGTCTAATAACTCCTAAATTAAGCCATGAACAGAAAAATTGTTCAGATGAAAGTTGTCCAGGATCAAGGGGGACATCTTTTTATGCAATTAGTTTTGACCTTAAACTCAAATTTCAAGGTCATTTGAAGGTCAAATTTTTTGTTAAAATAGGAACCCCTATTTTTGATAGCAGATTCGGAAAGAACAGGAAATTTTACGTCCGAAACGGTATTTCAAAATTTTTTTCATGACCTTCACAAGGTCATTTCTAGGTCAAATGTTAAGAAATACTGTAATTGCTATTTAATCGCATTTTCTGAAAGAATAATCGTAGTTAATGTACTTTTATGATGAATATTCAAACCCAATGTGACAATGACCATGAAAATATTTACCTTGAAAACTAAATAATTCCCTAATGTCAGCGCTACCGAGGAACAACGACGTGGACGTATTAGGATTATGTTCCCTTTGGGGTGCTTTTTTAAAGTGAGTCCCCTTGCCTCTCACTGGGGTGCTTGTTTACTGTGAGTCCCCTTGCCTCTCACTAGGATGCTTGTTTAACATTCGTTAACAAATTTTTAGTGGTCAAAAGTAAATTTTGAAGTAAACATGATAATTTTAAATATCTGAGTTCTTAATGGGAGTGGGAAATGGAACGTTAAAAATCAATGTTGTCAATTCACTCACGGTCGAAGCAGAGTCAAGTAAAAGTTTAACGTTTCAAAAGCGTAAAAAATAGTTAAACAATAAAGGTAGGATGTTAAAAAATAGATTATTTAAGATAAAATATTAAACATCATTTTGCTTTTGTAATATTAAAAAAATGTTTAATAATTGTATTTGCCAAAGTGCATCATTTCCAGTTTAGATGTTTTTTTTAAATTGAATTTCTTTAATCTAATATAAATTGTAACGATTATTCTCACGCTGTCTTCAATTTAAATCACAATGTCTTAACGTAAGAAAATAAGAAGTTACAAATTTGATTTAAAAATTATACAGTTTGAAAATTTCTCCTTTCTTTTGTTGTCACTTTCTTATTTTGATTTAGTTTCAATTTCAATAAAGAGTGAATGTAAATAAAATAGTTTTTCTTATTATAAACAAAATTTTCAACATGGGCGATTATCAATCCAATGAAATTGTTGATATGATAATGATCTTAGGCGAAACCCAAAACAATGCCAGAGCCGCGGTGCGACTCTACGCTGAACGCTTTCCTTTAAGAAGGCGTCCTACTCACGACACATTACTCAGATTACTTTGAAGAGCTCGTGATGGACATCTTCGTCGTCAACGCAGACACCACGAATACAACGAAAATGATCCTAATGTTATAGCCGCCTTAGCAGCTGTTCATGTCAATCCACAAATTAGTAGTCGACAAATTGAAAGAGAAATCGGTATACCACGAAGAACAGCATTGATAATTCTCAATAATCTCCACTATCACGATTACCACATAAGATTAGTTCATGAGCTGAGGCCACGCCATTTTCTAATGCGTATTAACTTTTGCCAGTGGGCTTTAGGAGTTTTACAAAATGATCCAGATTTTTTCAGATTTGTTATGTTCTCTGACGAGGCTATATTTCGCAGTGATGGTCAATTAAATAGGCACAATAGTCACTACTGGTCACCTGTAAATCCCCACTGGTACAGGGCTATTGACCATCAAAAACGATGGAGTTTAATGGTGTGGTGTGGGATCATTAATGGTTACCTGATTGAGCCATATTTTTTCGGTCAAAATGTTAACCAGAATAGCTATTTGGCATTGCTCAGAGATCGACTGCCAGAGCTTTTAGAGGATGTTGACTTTCGGACGTTTCGGACGTAAAATTTCCTGTTCTTTCCGAATCTGCTATCAAAAATAGGGGTTCCTATTTAAAAAAAAAATTGTCCTTCAAATAACCTTGAAATTTGAGTTCAAGGTCAAAACTAATTGCACAAAAAGATGTCCCCCTTGATCCTGGACAACTTTCATCTGAACAATTTTTCTGTTCATGGCTTAATTTAGGAGTTATTAGACTGGTTTGATTAAAATGGCCCACCCTGTATGTACCAAAAATCGTTTCTAGGGTTGTTGTTTATGTATAAGAGTTTTGAAAAAATCTTAATCACAATAAAAAGTTGTATTTTTGAAATATCTACAACTTTTATATTTGAGATTTTTATGTATAATGTATAACCTTAAAGTTTTATGATGAATACTGGTTTATTGCTATAAAAAAAAAAATTGATTTTGGCCTGTTAACTCGAATTAAAAGCATTTTCACGCTTAAGTGTGAATAGGAAAAAGATTTTCCTCGAGATCTACAACTTTTCTCCATAACTTTTTTTTGTAGAACGCATAGAATTTGAGTTAGAGCCAAAAAACCGTGTTTTTAAAAAAGCGATTTTTGGGTGTGACCGCATTCTGCGTATACATGCAGGATCGAGCCCAAAATAAATTTGGTACCATGCTATTACGAGGGGAGTTCGCACACAAATTTTTAGCCCGATAATTAAAAGTCTCTTAGAGATAATCGTGTAACACCAACATTTTTATTTAAAAAACACGCAAAAATTGAATATATTGTGCCGCCATTTTAAAAAAAACGTTGACGATTGGGATAAAAAAATTAGTTTTTAGGTTTGTGCAAGAGGAGACTCCTGAAATTTCAGCCTGACCGTTCGAAAATTGCGTGAGATATCGCATCTCACACATTTTTCGATGACAAAACTAGACAAGGCACTTGTCGCGGTCGTGCCTAAAAATGTGGAAAATCTTGCAACAAAATATTCCAATGATTTAGATGAACTAAGTTCAAATTTAGAATGTCAACATTCGTCTTCTCACTTGATTTCTTTGAATTTGAAAGCAATTTCTGGCAAAGAATTGAACCAAATGATTATTGAAGAAGGTTTCTTGGAATTATATCTTAATGTTTATATAGCTTTTTCCATATTTTTATGCCTAATGGTAACAAATTGTTCAGGAGAGCGATCATTCTCAACTTTAAAAAGAGTCCATGATTATTTAAGATCACCCCAATAATAAGAAAGAATAAATGCCTTGTCTCTTCTTTGCATTGGATGGGAACTTACAGTTTTCTTAGATTGCGATCTTGCAAATAAGATGGTGTAAAGTCGGCAAATTTCTTAATCCGCCTCGGACTCTGATTAGTCCTCCGCATGTGGTGAGCCAATTAGCCAGCTCTGACCTATGGCTCGTTATCCGCGCGGACTAATAGCGAATCGGGCGTCAGCAAGAACAGCGGGCCCGACGGGCTCGAGGAGAGTTTGAGCGCGAGAACAAGCGGTGAATCCGCCAGTACTCTCTCGGCTGTCGACAGAGTACGTCAAAGTACAAGAGAGAGAGAGAGAGAGAGAGAGAGAGAGAGAGAGAGAGAGATTAATTAATAAACTGATTTATTTACACCGTGACCAGAGAGTCGAAGGGGGTGGAGCAGATAATACAGCATAGTAGAAATAGTGTAACCAATAATAATAGCAAATTATAAAGCATTTTGCAAAGGCACATCATTGGAAAATATTCGGCATTTAGTAACAAACCTAAAGCTATTAAATTACATTGTAATGAATCGCAAATCATAACAAAAAATAAAGAGTTTCTCTCTTGAACAATAATAAAGCAAACTTGCCATTTAAAGGCAGCGTAGAAAACGGAACAAGAATTGTAAGCGCGCAGTAACATTCTTATAAACTAAACTAGATATTAATAGTGCACATAATTTTGGAGTAAACTTAATGAATATTTGTAGAGACTCTGTTTAAACGCACTAAGAGATTTGCGAAATCTAATCGTAACAGAGATACAATCGCAAAAGCGCATGCCTTTAACAGTGAATGAATCTTCGTCCTAGTAGTCAGAATCACAAACGCAAAACTGTTATTTCTGGCCGAGCATCGTAAGTCCTCATTTGGCAGCGCGAATAAGTCAGCAAGATAATTGAGCCACTTGTGTATGAATAGCTTATACAGAGTAATCCCTAAATAATAATTACGCCGGTGGTCAAGTGATGACCAGCTCAACTAAGCATAGTAAGGGTCAGGCTTAGAGTCTTTCCTAAGGTAAAAAATAAAGCGTACTGCAGAATTACAAAGCCTTTGCAATTTGATTGCAAGGTTATTTGGAAAGTCTATAATCATCAAATGGAAGCGGTACCCACAACGATGGGTTCAATTCGATGTAAATCCAGGTGCATGTGGAGCTGAGTTGATCCGACAATCGTGGCCTTCGTTTTGCCAACATTCAGGAAAAGACCATTGTCCTGAGACCATTTAACTATACAGCTGGTATCCTTGTTTAGGAATGCAACAGCTAGGTCAATATGACTAAGCAAACATTGAATATAAAGGTCATTAGCAAACAGCATACACGACTTTTTACAATGTCGAAGTACTAAGACAATCTCATTAATATAAATGAAAAAAATCACAAGGCCTGGAGAGGATCCTTAAGGTACACCCGACGTATTAGGGAGAAAGTCAGAAAGATTGCCATCGAGACAGAAAGAGGAGAGAGAAAAAGAGAGACAGAGATCGCGCCAGCCACTCTGCGAAAGGCGAGAGCTGCGTCGAGCACGCGTACGTGTGCGAAAAAGATAGAGTCAAGAGCGCGTACTATGTGACACTACAGGCTACGGATCTGGAGACTAGCATGTGCACGTAAGAGAGAGAGAGAGAGAGAGAGAGAGAGAGAGAGAAAAGTGACGTTTGCTGCACGAGCTTGGATCGTGTGTGTGCGAGCGAGCATAAGACCTGCGTGGTTACATTATGCGCGAGAGGCCTTACAACGTTGTAGGAAAGGGCCAAATACAGAGTGCAATAAACTATATCTATTGAGTGTAATCATTTTCCCCTCTCCCCCGCATTTTCCCAAACGTTGGCGATAGCGCTAAGTCCTATTATTAAAGAAAAATCCTAGTGCATGTATTATGTCCCACGTTTATACTCTTAAATTATATGTTTGTACATCCTGCAAACCGGCAACCGTGTAAGCACGTAGAGAGTGCATACGGATCGCAGGTGCATCTGATTGCGACATTGCATAACCGAGCGCCGAAAATCGGAGCGAGTGCTCTGACCTCTGTATGGCGAATGCTGATTTGACTACCGTGATCTTGTTCATCTCAATTTCATAACCGCGTGAATTGGTACCGAAGCTTTAAAAACCCCGGAGCTGATACACGCAGTACCTTTTAGCGTAGTGACTTACTCCCTGGCGGTTACGACTGATTCTAAGGTGAAGCGGCGATGTTTGCTAGTTTTAGTGTTTGGACCGTGCTAAATCCATCCAACACCTTGGGAGCGGGCTAAATCCGTCCCTTGGCATAGCATACACCGGAGAGCCCTTTGAATACAGATCCGTACCACAGAGATAAGTACAAGCTAAGGACCGTCGAGTAAAATCTCTGCCGTTAGCAAGAGCAGTTTATCATCTTTACTATAAATTGCCACGTGAACGCGTGTAGATCGTAACAGTCAGCATCTGCCACAAAGGGTGTTTGGGATGTTTAGAACCATCTGAAGTGCGCAGGTCTACAATAATTGTAAGTTGCTAAGATAAATTATAAATACAGTTAAGAAAATAGACTAAACTTGCTAATAAACTACAGTAAAACTACAACTTGAGAATATAATAATACAACACCAAAACTCAGTCAACTCTGTATTCTGAACGTCTGTAAAGTGCTCTGGGCCAATAAAAACACATCAGTCAATATAATTGAAAACCTTGTGTATTAAATTGTTAATATTAATAACACCTCAATTGGCATGAATAAATTCAAATCAGCTACGCAGTCACGACGTGCAGGTAAGAGTACGATACTTTTGAACAAACTATCAGCGTCTACACACGAGGTGAGTTAAGCGAACATAACGCCGAGTCTGCAGGACACAAGAGTGTCACAAGCAACTTGTCTGCAACGACCGTAACAGTAGACACTCTTACGCCCGCCAAACGCAGTCGTGGACAGAATACCGTCCGCGCACAAATTCGCGCCCGCGCAGACAAGTAGCGTGGGACACACTTATATCTCAGAGTCCGCGCGTAACTCTAGTAACATAAGGCTCTCAAGCCGAAATCTTGTTTCTCTTAATTTAAATAATTAATTGTATACTCGCGCAGCCCGTCCCTATACCAAGAACGGTCTTTACACATGCGAGGCACTAGGTATTGCGCACCTGTGTTAAGAGGCACAGCGTTGCAGCCTTCACTGGCTCAAAAGACGTAGGAACTGATGCTGCGAGCGTTTACGCCTGAGACTGTAATCAAATCGATGCTTAAAAGCAAGCAGAAATAGGGCAAAATAACGGCGTACGTGTCCTCGGCGCGAAATACAACGATAAGTGTTTACAAGATTAGCTGACTGTTTAAATAGGTTAGGATAGGTGGCTCCCCGGAGAAATGCAAAAACTCCTACTATGCATATTCTCGCAGCAGCATGAGAAAAAGAGTTTTAGTAAGTATGCCTAGTGTTGTCCCATTCCAGAAGAGTCCCACACACGAGGTGTCTCGCATGGCTCTTGTCATGGTGCATAAAGTATTTCTCTAACCACTAAACAAAAAAAAAAAAACACTTTAGAGATAACTTATATAATTTTCATTTAAAAATTCAAGATCAGATTTTAGATGAGCACTTTTTAGATGAAAATTACAAAAATTAGCTCTAAAGTGTTTTAGTACACCTACTTTCTGATGAATCATTTGTTTGGTAGCACCAATAAGGCATGCCCATTTCTGTTTGATTTTCATTTAAAGCAAATTGTTGTGTTTTTTGATCTATAAATAATTTTATTTTGCGATAATAGGATATGCAATACATGATTTATTCTATACATGCGATCTAGTGTAAGACTTTGCAAAGTGAAGGCAATGTATCAATCCAAACGTACTTCGCAGTCAGCGGTGAAAACTGGAAAACGTAGATGAGTCTACTTGCAAAAAATTGAATTTGCTTCATTTTCTGTGAAAAATAACGTAAGCGACAGACTTCTTGAGGCTGACAAGTAAAGGAGTTACAACAAATTAGGAAGGTGATAACAAGTCAGGGATTTAATTTTCTACCTGTTATTAAAGATCCAGCAATTTTCACACATAAGGGGACACAACTCATTTAAGTCCTGAAAAAAAAAATTCACGAGGAGAAATTACAAAATTAAAGTAAACAATTTGATATTTTTCTTAGTGATACTCGATAATACAACCCTCAAATTTACCGTGCTAAAATATAAATCACTCCCACTTACTTATTGTGGTACTCTGGGAAATGTTTTGTAAATTTGTTCACTGTCCGTAGGATTCCAAGTGAACGAGTAATTCTTTCGAACTAAAATTTTTGGAGGACAATTTGTACACTTGTAGTTTTAGTATGAATAAAAGATTTTGATCTGAATTTTTAGAAAATGTTTTATACACAAAAAGGTGGCTTGATAAGCAGAAAAAATTCCAGTATTTACATCGCTAATATTTTCTACTTATTCAAATGAAAATCCCTGCATTAATGCTAAAACTAAAGTTTAAGCCCAAGAGAATCACTTGTTCTCTTAGAATCCTACGGACAGTGAAAAATCTACAGAAAGTGACAAAAATTGTTACTTTCTGTAGATGATGTCCAAGTGGGATTGATCCTGAGGTTAACCCAATATAGTTATGATAAATGATATATGGTGCTTTCTTTAAATTTACACTCAGTTTAACCACCAAGAAACCTCGTTTATAATCATAAGTATATTATTAGCGTTGAAATTCCAGGAAGACCAAAATTCCCAGAAATCAAGAAAAATTTTCTGAACAATCCAGAAAGTGCGATATTTCGTCTTTACATTGAACTATTATAACTGTTCAGTTTATATTTAGTCATTTAAATAGTGTAGATGCGGGTTTGGGTATTTGAATTTCGTGCCGCTGCGCGCTCTCCATTGTGACGTTGAGCAGCGCGCGCGCATGCGTCAAAGCGCGCACCGCCGGCCCTGCTTACGAGCGCGCAAAGGGCCTGCGCGCGCTTATTTCTGTCAGGACCGCCTAGCGACTCGTACATTTGGCTCCCTTACGCTTTTTAACGTTTCTCTGTAAAGTGACTTGTCCTTCTCAGAGCAATTACTGTTCACTTCGTTTGCGCTACTGTGCGGATATTCGAGATCGTGTTCGCTTGTGTAAATTGTGCTCGTGTGTGTGTGTGCCTCAAAGCGTTAGTTTTAAGAGTGTTCTTCCAGTTGCTTGGAGAACAGTTCGGTCACTACCCGGTGTTATAGTTCCGGGCATTTTTGTAAAGGCACGTATCTTCCTTTAATCTTCTTCATTACTATTTTATACGGTCGACCCCAAGGGTCTTGTTCAACCTCGTCCTGTAATTCTTTAAGGCACTGTCAGTTGTTTTCGCGAATTTTCTTTTTAAGACTCCTTTTAGCGTCCTTTATTTCTTGTCTATGGGCATTTACTATTTCCTTGCCTATACCAGTTTTATAGTATTTCTTCCTTGCCTGTTGTTCTCGTCTTTTTGTCCAGTGGCACTCGCAACGTGCTTCGCCTAGCTGTTTGCCGTTCCAGACAGTTGCATTTCTCCTAGTGCTAACAGGAACATCTCCTTATCATAATCCTTCGTTTTTCGACTTACTCTATTGGTCGTTGTACTCGCGCTGGATACCCTTTTTGGTATTCCTACCTTGATTATTATGGCCTAATGATCACTATGTGTGAAGTATTCACTTACTGTCGATGAATCAACTGAGCCAATAAGGCTGCTACTAACAAACGTTCAGGTCGACAATAGACCCTACGTCTCATCTTCTAAATGTGTGGGTGCATCCATGGTTAACTAGGATCAAATCCAAGAGAGTGAATGCTTCCAGGAGTACTCGACTTTTGTGGTTAGTCCATATGCTGCCCCACTTTACAGCCTATACATTAGAGTCTGCAACCAGCACTGGTTTCCTCCCTACTGCGTCTTGTATGAGCTGATCTGGCAGTTGTTCTAACTGCTTAATTGAAGCTTAGGTGAAGCATAGCAACTGTAAACAGTGACACCTGCAACCTTAGCCTGTATAAATCCTTCATCACGGGTCTTCATTTTTTTACAGAATGCAACGTTTTCACATGCCCAGATCGCTGCTTAGTGTCCATTTTCCACGATGGTTTGTCAAGATCCTCATATTGTTCGCACACAATAGCTACGTCTACATTTTTCTCATTATCTCTTTCTCATTATGTTCTTCGGACATACTGGTTGAGTAAGTCCTGTACTGTCTTATAATAGTTTAGATTTCACTGCACTATCTTCATTTCTATTGGTTCTTTAATTCTTTAATGCAGCTCGGTAGGCTGGGTATGTATAGCTACCAGCTGCATTGTTACTGTTTAATTCTTTATTCTTCTATCGGCAGGGAATGCAACCCAGCTCGTTTGTGCAACATTTTGCTGCATGTCCTCCCGTTCCGCACTTACAACAGCATTTAATTCCGTCCTATGTCTCTGTACAATTTTTTGCGATGTGGCCAAAACCCAGGCATTTATAGCATCTAGAAGGTCGCATCTATTGACTAATCTCCCTGATTCTGCAATTAACCTAACCTTCTTTAAACTTTCCTTTTGCAATTTCCTTTTCTGCAATCTGGGCAAGCAGCTGTACGGCGCGGTCTGCGTATCTCCATAGGTTTTCTGGAAGGTCTTTACGGACATCTCTGCTACAACTTTCTTCTCTTTTGAAAACTCTCTGCTCAGGGCTTTTAGAATATCCTGTTTAAAGGAAAGCATTTTAAAGTCTTTTATTTTAAAGACCATTTCATGCTGAAGCCTCTTGATTGTGGCTTCTTCTACCAGCACCGCTTTAACCGTTTCTAAAAGTTCCTGCGTTTTTACGTCTTTGTTGTAGTTCCAAAAAAATATCTCTTGCTACCGTTTTGCGTATCTTGATTACGCTGTTACTAAGCACTGTCAGATAAAGGTTTGCTTTTATTTTCCTTAAAATATCAGCGTGCGATTTTCCCTCAGCAGCTTTTATAACAAGTGTATTAGGCCTGGTGGGGTCTCTCTCGTTATTTACTAGCGCCATTTTTGTTCTTGACACCAGTGCCTTCATGTATAACCTTTTTCTTCTTTTTTTTCTCCTTTCTGGTTGTAACCTCCTGCCAGGGTGGGTCTGCCATTTCTTCCGAAGACACCTGTGATTGGATCTTTGATGTGACTACCACAGAGGTTACTTCCTTATCTTTTCTTGTTCTCTTAGCGTAGTTTTCTTTTTGCTCTACTACCTGGCTTGGTAACGTTGTCTTACGCTTATTTAGCGTTCTTTTCGTCACCGCGTTTGAAGCTTCTATTGTCTGTGATGCCTTGTCCTCCTTTTGGATATGCTGCTGGTTCGCTAACATTTTCTCTTTACTAAGCATTAATCGAAGGCTCTTCTTGGTTTCTTTTTGAGCGCTACTTGTCCTTTTTGAAGCCACTTACCTTGGGTCATAATTGCCGATGTATCACTTTTAACAGACTTATGAAAGTTGGATGCATTTGACACAACATTATCCATAGAATCCAGCCTGTCTCAGACCTTCTCTCATATGCTTTCTCCCTTTCGCTCAGCATCCCGGATTGTATTCCAGATCTCAAGAGATCCTTTTCCAGATTTCTCTCCTTGCTCGATTTAATTATCTATGCTCGATAATAGTTTTCATCTTGGTATGTGTCCGACCACCCTTGATCCCTCCGTCTATGGAGGCGGCTGACATGGCGCCAACACATGACTGTAAGCTGTGCCAGACTGGGAACATCATACCAGGGATACTGCATGCAATACTGCCCTTGGCCACATCCACTCTCTTAAACCTCCTATCCCGAACAAAGTGCTTGGCTCTCTAGAGAGTTTCTGGCAGACATCAAGCAATATCACACACTCGCCTTAGCTGATTGACGAGTACTGGCTATATGACAAGCCCCCCGTCTTGCCGTCAGTGGGAGCCAAAGGTGGTTCAGGTCACTTTTGCTTGCCACCTCAGATTGCCTCTCAACCCAGGATCTCCTTTTGGCAGCGTACGGGTCGAAACACACGGCAAACGCGGCGGCCTAATTTGGTCCACGGAGCATATTTTATTTCTGCTCCACCCTCCGAGGTATATACCTCAGCGAGCTCTCTTCCATCCAGGGGACGCGCCACATATGGGTTTCAGGCTACCCCGCGTTGTGTGTTCGTGTGGGTATTTTTTTTTAATGTGGCGTAGGCAGAGCAAGCTATGCACAAGTGGCCCTTCGACACCGGATCTCCACAGGTACTATCGTTGAACAATACTTTAGTAGGGCCCGTAAACTAGCCTCTTTTAACTTCTCCTTTGAAGTTTGACGTTTTCATACCTACCCCATCCACCAAGGTGATGAGGGGTTCAGGATCAAACTTGTCTTCTTTATTTTGCATCATTTAGCCGTATGCTTCCTGAAGCATCGTCTGGTCGTCTGGGGGTGAGGGAGTCTGGGCTCTACTCAGTTATCTACGTCTCTCAGCATCGGTCTAAGGAGCACTTAGAGGTATTCAACCCTAGCTCCTACGTTCCTCTGCATCAAGCAGGAGAGTAAGAGTTTAACTTTGTGACCTACGTTCCTCTGCATCAGTTTAAGCAGCGTTTCGTATTTATTACCTAGTGGCCTTCGTCTACCAGCGTTCTAACCTTCTTAAAAATTGTCCTTACGTAGTTGTTTACTGCGTACCAGCCATCTTTTGACGCTAGCATAGCTGTCATCATTGATTCAGGGGTCACCCTACTCTAAAGGTAATGCTTGAGTTCTTCTCGTTCCATTTCGTATCGCGAACAGTTACAGAATACATGCGCCGCATCTTCGTTTGCTTCCAAACATACTAGGCAATTTCGGATTATCCTCTATCTTCAAGCGGTGTAAGTAGGCTCGAAAGCATCCGTGTCCGCTCAAAAACTGCATAAGGTAGTAATTCACTTCCCCCTGACGTCTATTGGTCCAGCCAACAATACGTAGTATGAGGCGGTGCGTCCATCGCCCGTTCCGTAATGGTCGGCTGAGAGTTAATTTCGTGTCCGTCCACTGACAGCGTTATTGTCTCTATTTTCTTCCTAATAGATATAAGGATAGCCTCCGTTTTATGGCTAGCAAGCTTAAGTCCGGTCTGCTTTAGCCAATAGTACATGATGTTCTACAATAATTCGCCAAGCACTGACCCTTGTGGGATCCCTCCGGTTACTTGAAAGGTTTTTGTGCCGCTCTCTGTGTGATACAAAAAGGTTCTGTCTTTTAATTAGTCAGAAATAATCCTTCTTATATATGCGGGTACCTTTTTTTCCGTAGTGCCTCGTGTATCTTGTCCCAGCTGGCTAAGTTAAACGCATTTCTACCATCCAGTGTAATAGTAGCACAGTACTTCTTGAACCCTCCTTCCCATCTTTTTCCTTCTGTTGCAGTTCTAGCGGTGTCGGCTACTAAGCTTACGGCATCAAAAGTGGAGCGTTTTTTCCTGAAGCCGTATTGATATTCCGCTAGTCCGCCTGGTTTTCTAACGACTTGGTCCATTATAACGCCGATTATGCGCTCTAAAATCTTGCCTGGGTGTCCAGCATGCAGAGTGGTCTGTATGAGCTTCTCTAGGTGGCTCATCTCTTTTTGGTAGTAGCACCAGGCGTTGCTTCTTTCAGTTATTAGGAAACGTCCTTTCTTTAAGACATAAATTGTACAAGTCTACGAAGACATCGGGGCGTGCCTGTATAGCTTGTTTCAATGCAATATTGGGAATGCCATCCAGGCCTGAAGCCTTGTTGTTCCCAATTCTTTTGCATGCAGCCAGTAATTTCTCTGTGGTGATTGTTGGAATGATTTTGTCATTTTCCTTCACTTCAGGAATAGCTGTTTGTTTCAGTTGAAGGGGAAACAGTGTGGTCACAATACGATCTAGCAATTTCGGCCTCTTAGGAGGGGGGATATAACCTCCCTTTATCTTCTTCATTACCACTTGGTACAGTTGCTTCCAGAGATCAAGCTCAACCGCGTCCTGTAACTCTTTCAGGTACCGTAGTTTATTTTTTTGGATTTTTTCGAGTATCCGTTTAGCATCCTTCATTTCTCTATTTAGGGCGTCTACTATTTCTCTACCACGACTAGTTTTGTAGTATTTATTCTGAGCCCGCTGTTCCTGTCTTCTTGTTTGATGACACTTTTTGCAGGATGCGTTAATTTCTTTAACCCAAGTAAAAGAGTACTAAAATCCGGTCAGAATCGCGATTTTTTTCTCAACTTTATAACAGTTGTCTAAATGGTTCTATCGACGTGTTAGGAGTACTATAGCAGCTGTAAATGTGTGCGCCTGCGACCTTAGCGCGTACGAATCCTTTATTACGTCATGTCATTTTTTTCTGGAAAGCGGTGTCTCAGCATACTTATATCGCCGCTTTACCAGTACTGTCCATATCCCACGACGGTTTGTCCAGGTCTCTGTATTGTTCACACACGATGGCTATGTCGATTCTTGTCTCACGAACATACTGGCTCAGTAGGTCCTGTGCAGTCGCGTAGTGATTCATATTCAACTGCACTATTTTCATGTTCTTCGTCTGTCAGTGGCTTCTACTGCAGCTCGGTAAAATATGCATGCATAGTTATCAGCTGCGTGGTCACTCTTCTTACCTGTACCTCCTTTGCAGAGTACACAGTTGGGTTGGTTCTTACACTCCTCTGCTTTGTGCCTATCTTTTCCATATCTAAATCAAAGCTTACTTCTGAAACGGTCACGGCTCTTCTAGGTCCGGTGCAGAATATTTAATTTATATTATTATCAAAGAGCTATGAACATTTATTGCCCTGTGGCGTAATTCTGACGACGGGTCAAATAAGAGAAAGATAGTTAAATATAATTGATGATTTAAGTATAGGTCAGGTCCGGGATACCAGATATTGGAGTGTTATCAAAATAATAAGATCTTGTTATATGTTTAAATAGTAACTAAAATATATTCAATGAATCGTTTTATATGAAGAATATTGCGTAAATTGCAATATTCTTTTTAACAAAAGATTGTGTAAATCCGCTTTTGATTTTTACAATGAATTTTTATTAGATACGCTTTATTCTGCGTTATCCCTAACTAATTTAAAGTGCGTTTTATAGATGTCGTATACAATCTATAAATTATATTTGTTATGTAAATGATACGCTTAAATTGTGTTATCTTTTGACTTTAAATATGCAAGTGTTAATTTTAGTGAGATACAGTTTATAATTAAGTGCGCATAAATTGCGTCACCTAATTCTACTCGAATTAAGTTTGAATCTATATATGAATTTTACTATGTTAAATTTAAGTCTAAATGATACGCCGAAATTGCGTTATCATTTGAACAAGTTTAATTTGTAATAATATTTCTAAATCAATATTTCTATTCAAGGCGTAAATTGCTCTTGAATAGAGACTAGTGCGCGTAAACTGCGCCAGAACTAGTGAATATACTAGGCTGCGCAGTGCCTTTTATATCATTCTAAGCGAGCGCGAATCGAGCCACCAAATTTAATCACACTTTCGTATATCTCTCACATATACAAATATTGCTTGCCTTTTTCTCCTTTTTCTTTGACTTTCTTGTGACGACTTCCTGCCACGCTGTCTTTTTAAGTTGATTATCCGCTGCTTTGTTTTCTTTATTTCTATCCTGTGGAGTAGTTGGGGTTTTCTCTGTAGTACTCGCCTTTCGAGATCTGAGACTCGGGGTTGTCTGGGTTTCCCGCCCCTGAGTTCCCGGGCGCTGGCATTGCTGTTATCTTCTGCCATGCAAAGATTCTTATTGGCTCGCTCTTATGATTCAGGTAAGATCTTCAATTTGCTTGTGCACATTGTGCCTGTGCCTGACATAATCCATCAGTTCATCGATTCTGCTGTCAAAGGCGATCCGAGTGCGCATTTCTTTGCGTTATGCATATAGCTCTTTTATCCCTGTCTGCATCAACCTCCATATTCATATCGCCTGCGTCTCTACATGCAGCAGGGGTCAGGTGATAAACATCTGCGGCTTCTAAGTAAGTTTAGCACCCCCCCCCCCTTTAACTCCATTGGGCCAGTGTAGATTACCGAGGCTTTTACCCTATCGGAATCGACGGCGGGACTAGGCACTGTGGCTTGATTCGCTTAGGGTAGTAATGTTGTAACAATGCACACGCACACGCTGAAAGCGGCATGCGCACAGCACACACAAGCGCGTAGACGACGCGTACGCGCACACATACACAATACGACACGCGATACGAGACGCATGCCGAGGCGACAGGAGTCGCTGAGCCTGTCTCTCTCTCTCTCTCTCTCTCTCTCTCTCTCTCTCTCTCTCTCTCTCTCTCTCTCTCTTTCGCGCAAAGCGCATAGCGCAAACAGCGCGATTAGACGTAGTAGTTAGATTAGCTAGCATCACGTATAGAATCAGTGCAACTAGAAGCACATAACCTCGGTGAGCGTCTCGTGTACGCAATACACACGCGAGCATATAATACCCGGACCGAGCAACGGCCGGAAGAAATTCTATTTGTTAATTAATGTGAATAAAGGTTATACTGGGCGAAACTAGCCCAAGAGACTCAACTCGAATATTGAATGAGAATCACATTCTGCATGCGAACCCTGCTTCCAACTTCCATTTCAGTCAGCCGAGTAGAAAAGGATCCCGCCACTATCCGCGGTCTGCTAAAGCGGATACGCTAAGTTAGCCGATGCCGATCCTTGTCGTCAAATTGACGACTTTTGCGACACGTTAGCTCCTTGTGCGCCAGCCCGAAGCTTGGCAGGGCTCATTCGAATAGATTTTGCGCGAGCAAACATGTCACAATGTTAATAACTCACTATCCATGTTTGATTTATCTTTGGGGTTTCTTCCATTAGGCTGTTTGATCCGCGGAGCATATTTTATTTCTGCTCTACCCTTCGGCCGGTTAAGGAGACCTCGACGCGTCTATGAGCATTCCCCCTATCCGCCACCCAGGGGACGCGCCACATACAGGGTATCGGCATCCCCGCGCGCGCGCGCATGTGTGTGTGTATGTGTGTGTTTGTGTTTGTGTCAAGTTTTATTTTCTTTGTTTTAACTGTAACATGATGGGAAAAAAGTCCGTTTTTACATTTTTACCTTATTTTTTCATAGCGTTTTTTTTTTTTTTTTTGTTTTAAGAGTTCAGTTTTATCTAATATAGTTATAGAAAAAATTAATTAAAGTGAATTGTTTAATATGTAATTTTAAGAAAGAAAATTACCTATCTGTAACCGCAGAAAATTTATTTTATCGTTCCTTGTTCTTTTATTATACACCATAAAGCGCAATTTATTAAAATTGTTTGCACTTAACAACTAAAAGTCAAACCTTTCTAAAAATTTACATGATTATTGAAGATGTAAAGACCGTACTATATGGTTGGACGGGCTATGCGAGTTTTTCATATAATTATTTATTCGCGAGAACTAGCCTTTGGCTCGAGAGCCTGTTCTATTACTAAAGTTACACGCGGACTGTGGAATTGAGGATGTTCCGCGCTGCTAGTCTGCGCGGGCACGTATTTGCGTGCGGACGGTATTTTGTCCGAGATTGCGTTTAGTTGACGTGTGAGTGTCCGCTGTACTTACAGTCATTGCAGGCAAGTCTCTTGTGACACTTCCGTGTCCTGCGGACTCCGCGTTATGTCCGCTTAACTCGTCTCGTGTGTAGACGCTGATGGTTCGTCCACAAGTATGTACTCTGATAAATGTACTCTTACCTGCACGTCGTGACTGCGAAGCTGATTTGAATTTATTTGTTCTGATTGAGGTTTAGTTAATATTATCAATTTGGTACACAAGGGTTTTATTTATATTGATTGTTATCTTTTTATTGACCCAGAGCACTTCACAGGCGTTCAGTTTACAGAGTTAACGGAATTTCGCTAAATTTAGTTTAGGATGTTGTCGTTTTACAGTAGTATTTAGTAAGTTTAGTCTTATTTATTTATTAATTGTAAAGTACCTATGATTCATCTTAACAACTTACTATTATTATAATCCTGCGCACTTTAGATGGTTCTAATCACCCTTTGTGGCAGATGCTGACTGTATGATCTACACGCGTTTACGTGGCAATTGTAAATAAGGATAGTCAACTGCTCTTGCTAACGCCGGATATTCCACTCGACGATCCTTAGCTTGTACTTCTCTCTGTGGCACTGATCTGTATTGAAAGGGTTCTCCGGTGTATGTTATGCCAAGGGACGGATTTAGCACGCTCCCAAGGTGTAGGATCGATTTAGCACGCTCAAAAAACTAACACTAGCAAACACCGCCGCTTTACCTTAGAATAAGTTGTAGCCGCCAGTAAATAAGTCACTATGCAAAAAGGCACTGCGTGTATCGGCTCAGGTGTTTTTAAAGCTCCGGTACCGATTCACGCAGTTATGAAATTGAGATGAGAAAGATCGCGTTAGTCCAATCAGCATTTGCCACAAAGGATCGACGCGTACATACACAACTTTAATTTTGAGTTATTTCATGAGGCACATCCGTAGAGAAACACGAAAAACTTAAAAATCTAATTATTCTATGAAATTCGATAACTGTTGTTTCAACCTTCAGCGTGTCTACGCTAAGAATTTAGCATATGCATGCTACGGTTACTGATTTTCGTTCAAATGCCATTTATTATTGCGTTAATATTTTTGTTTAAAAAGAAGTTTATAAAAAGAAAAGCAACTTACTTTTGGTTTATCATAATTCATTGCATTTGGTTAGTTTTAAGTAATTTTCTACCGTGCACTTGTTCAGTTTGACTCAGTCTGCTAAAGTTGGGTTTTTGACTCCCTTAATATAAAATTCATTTTGTAATGTGTAATTATTTTGTTTAGGTTCAAGGTGGAGAGTGAAAAAACTTACCTATAAAATCAGTAAATATCCGAGGGTTTTGGAAAAAGGAGCTGTAGACAAAGAAATTGCAAAAGCATTTTCTGTTTGGTCCGATTATACAAACCTTCAGTTTACGCCAAAAAAATCTGGACAAGTAAGTAAATAGTATTTACACAACCTTTATGATCCGAAAAATGCATAATTTAACATATTTAAGAATGCATAATTATTTAATAATCACTAGACCACTTATATACGTTATACTGTGACAGTGCATATGCCCTCACAACAGCTCGGCATAAGCCCAGCATATACACGCGCGTGAAGCGCGCACACACACACACACACATACAAACACGCAATGCGACGACTATCAAGGCGGCAGGAGCCGCGCGCGAAGCATAGAAGTAGAATAGGAGAGAGAGAGGGGGGCAAAAGGAAAGCAGCGCGATAATAGCCGATGCTGACTAATAAACACGCAACAAGAGAGAATGAGATAGCATTGATAGAATCGATCGAAGAAGGACTATCGATCAGCAAAGAGAAGCGCGACCCGCTCTCTCGACTCTCGACTCTGATAGCGACCACACGTGGCCAGGAGCCACGAAAGCCGGCCAGCCGTCGGAGCCGCTCATCTCTAAGGGCGCGGCTCCAGATCAGACCATCAAGCCGAGGACCATGACATCATGCCCAGGCTAAGGCAACCCAGTGCCTGCAGCTCCCGCCAATGCCACGAGAAGGAGTTCAGTGGGCCGCCGACCAAACGGCGCTGATGAGGTGGAACCCAGAGCAACCAGCCCATCCAGCAGCGGCAACGCGTGGGCAAACCCGTGAGTCTGTTCTGTGTCGGCGAATAGCCCATCTATCTCTCTCTCGGTTAATTTGACGCATGGCACACCACGTGCAGAAAAGCACGAGTGAGTATATAGCTTAGCGTAGGGCCAAGGGCAAAGCCCGATTGTCGCGCATAGTGCGCCGGCCGATCTCGATGGTCGTCTCGACGCACAACACACGCACACACGATTGCACGTAATGCACATTGTTATTTCGAGTGAATAAACGTTCTGAGGGCAGATGAAGCCCGAAGATTCTCTTAGCATAAATTATTAGAGTGTTATTATTGTGCATGCTAAAACCCTTGCTTCCATTCATAAATAAGCCGAGCACAGGACTCCGCCACTCTCCGCGGTGCGTCAAGACGGAGATGCTGAGCAGCCGAGGCGAGTTCCTGGTCGTCACCCGACGATCCTCTTGTTAACGTGGTAGCCTTGCGCGTTGGTCGCAAAGCTCGGTGGGACACACTTATCCTATTTCGCACTAGCAAGGTCGAAATAGGATAAGTGTGTCCCACGTTACAGTACTAAAATACGAAAAATGGCTGCATGCAAATCTTCATATATGACTGCATAATTCTGTGCATTTTTAGCGATAGAAGGACCTGCATTAAAATCAGTGCGTGATTATGCACTATACCGTCTGCATTAATGTTTGCACAATGCACTATATACCATTATGCACAACTATATTCCCGTATAGTGGATTAACTATACAAAGGCTATAGCCGGGTTACTATGGTGAAATGGCCCCCTTGGAAAATGTATATATGTTATATACCATTCGATGGGGGATAAAAAAAAACTCCCATAGCCAAATTTTTAGCTCTCTGCCTAGTGCGCATGCGCAGTAACGTCGATAAACGTGTTTTTTTGATTTTATTTTTTTCTGAAGTCCCTATAGGATAAAAATTTTTTTAAAAATTCACATTGGTGTATTTTTATGTAATGAATAACTGCAATTTTTTTGGGATTACATAACCTCAAATATCGGATCTAAAAAAATTATTAAAGTTTTCAATCGATATTTTGACCCCCTTGTTTTTGAGGTGCAACTTTTTAAGTAGACTTTTTTTGTGTACTTTTTCCCGTTCTTTACGATGGCACTAACGTTTTTTCCTTAAAAATGGTGGCACAACTCGATTTGAGCCAAAAACTGATTTTTTTGCCATTTTTTCACGTTTTTAGCTGGTTATGTTACAATTTAGTTACTAAAGTGACTCCTTTTGAGTAGTTTTGCATATCTTCCCATGAAAACATAATCAAATGAAATATTTTGTTCGCTCCAAGCCGTATTTTTTATATTATCTTACGTTTTCAATGATGGTCTTATCAGAATTTGAGGTAATAAAGGGTTTCTCTCTATATATAAAAAGAATATCGCCGCTGTCAGTGTCTGCTTTTCTCTTTAACCTAAAAATGCCCTCATTTGAGTGATTTAACGCCGAAAAAGGCCATTTTTGGTACCATGTAACCCAAAACTAACCTAAAAATGTCATAATGCAAGGGTTTTCACGCAAAAAAGCCTGTTTTTAGCTAAACATAGCCTTGAAATCGATCGTTTGAGGGTACTTTTGGCGTCTTGTGGTCTTAAAAAGGCCATATTTGGCTTATCTGCCTCTACTTAATTGATTATTCAAAATCTATTGACAGTAATAATTATCAGGTAAAAAGGAATTGAAGTTAAGTATGTTCAATTCGTACAAAGTATAATTTATTATCTTCATAGGCTATTTAAAATAAATTATGGAACGTATACAAGTAGCTTTTTAAAAATAACGAATGTTCACAATAGAAAAAATGATTCACTCATCATTGTCACTATCTTCATCAATACACACTTCAATTTGATCATTAAGAAACATTTTAGACAGAATTTCAGCTGGTCGTATGATCTTTGATAAATATCTTCCATGTGAAAGATAATAGATTATGGCAGCAATATGCGCACAACATCCTATAGTACGGTTACCGTTAGCACAATCACAACAGTGTCTTAAGATGCTAGAATAACCAATACCATTTGGTTTATACTCAACGAAACATTTGTATTGTTTTCTGTTAATATGCCTGGATTGAACTTCAAGTTTGAGAATATTGTTAGTCTCTTTTGAATATCCAATCTTCAAATTATTATCTGCGTCAAGCATTTCCGTTAAGTAAGATATTGTCTGTTTAAGCTGATATGTTCCTGTAAACAGAATTTTCAAATCTTTTATTGTTTATTCAGGAAAGTCTGGTAAATCATCCGAAGTTATTATTTTAAATGGTAGTTTCCGACGACTCCATCTTTTGTCTGCTACTAAAACTGCTAATGTATTTTCAACATTTTTTCTAGATTGCATAGCACTAAATATTTCATCTTGCATGTCTTCATCAGAATCTAGGCGTTTGCCAAACAAGTTATTTAAGTAGCAAGAAATTTTACAATAAGATCCAGTATTTTTCACCATTTTATTATCAAGTTTGATCTAATAACCTATATTTTTTCTTTTGAACTCCGTGCACTGCTTCAACAACCCATCGCAGTTTTGTCGTGAATATTGTTTCATTTGATTCTTGCGTAGAAAGTTGAGATTTTGAACCTTTGAGTGCAGGCATCAAAACAATATAACGCATATTTTCTAATTTTTGTTTAATGTCCCTGAAACCTCTATCCAGTATAAAAATATCCCCTTGGCGAAGAAGTTTCTGTAAAATATTCTGCTTCTCTTCCAATATTTCAATCAGTATTGTAGCATCACTTTTATTTGCAAGATATGGACCTAACTGGTCAACAACATAACCATTAGTAGTACATATAGTAAATGGTTTAGTCAGAGGAACTTTTTTTTGGCCTGAATAAGATTTTCTTTGGTACTCGTTATTAGAGCTTTTTTCATGCCTTATATAAGTACCATCAGCAATCAAAATAAGTTGTTTACCAGGATGTAATTTCTTTGCCATATTAGAAGTTTGATTTTCAATCAATTCATTTCTGTCTACATTTTCTAATCCAAAGTGTTTTGGTAGTAAATCTTTTTCGAAAGATAATAATACTGATTGACAAAAACGAGATACTTGTTGTTCGCTTTCAATGTCAAATATTGTAGAGATGAGCGAGTTAGAATTCCCAGAGCGCATTTTGAATAAAAATACGACAATGGCTTGTGTCGCTGTCCTTACACAGGAATTCTTCAGAGAAGTGAGTTGATCTTTAAGATAATTAATATTTTCCCACGTTAATCCCGTAAAAACTTTCAATTTTTTTTCAGGCATGGAAAATTCAGCTACTGTATCTAATAAAGTTTCGTCTGCTTTCATTGATAATTGACTCAAAAATTGTAGTAATTCATCAATATATACCGTACTTGTAGTGGAAAAAATATTAATTTTATTTAGTTCATCTTCATAAAATCTTTTTTTAATTAAATGTGTGCAACAGCATCTATTGCCATGTGGAATAAAAACATTCATTTTACTATAAACTTGAATTCGGGCCTCTAAAGGAACTAATATATTATTAGTCTGTTTTTGGTACCCACAAACAAAGCAATATTTATGTGTCGCAATCGTCCTTTGAATAAGTAATTCCGTGGTTGCTCGTACTTTTTGTTCCTTTATTGTGTATACAGATGATTGTGTACTTTCCTGAGATGATGAAGTGACAGTTAGCTGAGAAAATGATTCAGAAACATTTGAATCTTGAGACGAAGCAGTTGCTGGAACATTAACCTTTTTAGGTTTAGAGCTTGATATGTATTTGGCTAATCGCTTTCTACATGAATCACAAATTACATCATGGATGTAAATATCTTTATTTGATAATTGTTTAGCATATTCGATTTCAACTTCAGATTCGATTTCCTTTTCTCGACCAATTGATTTTCTAATATAAATATTACACATGGCACATCTTCGATCATCGCGTTTCCTGATGTTATCTGACTCTTCATTACTATTAGATGCCATATTTATTTAACCGTTAGACAAGAAGATCACTTCTGAAATAATAAAATATAAATATTTTACAATACATTTAAAAATGCTGTTAGTTAGTTTTTAAAAATCTAAAAAAATTGTTTGCCTTTTTTTAAATTAAAAACTAGAATGAATAATAAATATTACAAAAATATTATAATCTAAGTTCTTGTATAATCCAGTTTTCTCAGTAGCTTTACATGAAAAGTAAAAAAATAATATTGCCTAGTAAAAGTGAAATAAGTTGTATTTCATTTATAAGTTTTTTAAGCAAATAATTTTTTTTTGTCATAAAAACTGTATTGAAGTGCTTGCACCTAGTGATTTTATAAAATCAACAAACCTATGAAATTATTATATTCAATTTGTTTTTTTGTAAAAATATGTTCTTGTATCTAGACATGAATAATAGTGTATTTTAAAATAAATAAATAATGTTGTTTTTAATGATGTTTCATATACGTATGTGTTTAAAGCATAGGTTAGCTTGTGTTTACTTTATTCATTTTACATTTTTTTAACTTAAAAGTTAATTGACAATTAATAAGTTCGCATCCTATTAGTTCTATTTTTCATTTTTATTATTTCTCATGTATTGTTTTTATGTAAAACCAAATACTTTTTTCTCATCTCATAATAATTAACTATAGTAAAAATCACATCATATATAGTCATATGCAGATATTTATGTGCATTTTTTATTAATTTGACAGTATTTTATACATAAACAAATTAATTATTGTTCAAGACTTTCTATATTTTATCAATTTAATCATACTTGTATAATTAATATACCGCATTACATCAAAACATGCAACTCATCAATCGTCAAATCCGTTTCTAGCGAAAGTTTATTGTCATATTTTATTCAAATGTTTTTCCTTCTTAATTTTATTTAGTTAATAGTTTCAACAACTTTATGTTTAACTAATTTCTCATTTTACTTTATGTGATTAGCCTAAATTGGTTAAGTTAAATAGATAAAGACTCGTTCCCCTTACATGCATTGTACGTATATCTATATCTATAGGATTGAAAATTCATTTTTATTAATTACTTTTTTGTTAGCTTATTGATTTAAAATCTGATTGCTATTTTTGTTTTAGGATAAGATCGGATCTTTATGCGAGTACTAAAACAGTTTATAATTTAATGTTGGTTTAAACTTTTGATTTTATGCAAGAATTTAATAACGTACACAACATGTTTTTCTTATTTAGCGTATAAAAAGGTCTAATAATTATCTGTTATTATTATTACATTATTATATTATTATATTATAATATTATATTATTATATCATATTATTATATTATTATATCATATTATTATATTACTATATTATCTGTCATTATTTTTGATACAATTACTCTTAATACTACAGAATTTATAATAAAAATTTTATTTTTCTACCCATTAATAAGTCTTACTCTGCATATACCGGTAAAATACAAGTGTATTTATTATAAATACATGGGAGATTTTTTATTTATCAGTAGGTTGGTTACAGTATTTTTTTCAAAACTCAAAGTGTCGGCATAAAAATAACATTTTAGATATTAATAATAGGTTTTGATTTTAAAGAAGTTATTTAACAAAATATTAATTTATTGTGTAATATGTATTAGAAATACATATAACCCTAATATCAAAGCATATAATCTGTGATGTCAAAACTTTTGAAAAACTTTGTTAAATCTTCATTTTTTTAAAAGATATGTAAAATATATAGTACTCACTTTAAATATACAAGATTGTTAGTTTTGAAGTAAACAGCAGAAAGATTTAAAGTAGCCGCGTCAGCCTTCGGTTCCAACTAACTCCAATGTATTTGAAAATAAATACTTAACTACTTTATTATTTTTTCTAGTATTGCTATCAATTATCAGTCAAAAGCCGAAATAGTAAAAAGAAAAATCGAAACAATTTTTATTTGCTAGATTTTAATTTACTTTAAAAGTTATAAACTTATACTAACAGCGTTTTCACCATTCACTTGTATTAGTATATATTATGGAGAAAGTACAATTGAGTCCGTCGTCCCGTACCGACCTCGGGACATACCGTCTGAAATAAGCTGTTTTTACGGGATTGGCTAATTCTGTACCGTCGATTGGGTTATCGAACAGAATTAGCCAATAATATAAAAGTGACTTATTTCAGACGGTATGTCCCGGGGTCGGTACGGGACGGGACGGGACGTATTGTACTTTCTCCCTTATATAGACAATTGTAAGAAAAAAAAAAATTAGTTTTGAAAAAAACAATGTTGGCCATTGGTTTGCGCATCGTTTAATTAATTAAGAAATCAAAATACTTTATTTGTTTATGCTCCTGATAATTCTTAATTTTATGATTGACCATTCACTACGCAGATCGTCTGCATTGCAGCCGCCGCGTCAACCGCGCGGCCAAGCATAACCTTTTATTATAAATAAAAATAAACAATAAACAAAAAAGTGCGACAGAGACAATACTTTCGACCAATCACAGAACGTTTAAAAAGAACATAACATTAGCCATCAGTTTTATAATAAGGTGATATCACAATTCTGATAAGACCATCATTGAAAACGTAAGATAATATAAAAAATACGGCTTGGAGCGAACAAAATATTTCATTTGATTATGTTTTCATGGGAAGATATGCAAAACTACTCAAAAGGAGTCACTTTAGTAACTAAATTGTAACATAACCAGCTAAAAACGTGAAAAAATGGCTAAAAAAATCAGTTTTTGGCTCAAATCGAGTTGTGCCACCATTTTTAAGGAAAAAACGTTAGTGCCATCGTAAAGAACGGGAAAAAGTACACAAAAAAAGTCTACTTAAAAAGTTGCACCTCAAAAACAAGGGGGTCAAAATATCGATTGAAAACTTTAATAATTTTTTTAGATCCGATATTTGAGGTTATGTAATCCCAAAAAAATTGCAGTTATTCGTGACATAAAAATACACCAATGTGAATTTTTTAAAAAATTTTTATCCTATAGGGACTTCAGAAAAAAATAAAATCAAAAAAACACGTTTATCGACGTTACTGCGCATGCGCACTAGGCAGAGAGCTAAAAATTTGGCTATGGGAGTTTTTTTTTATCCCCCATCGAATGGTATATAACATATATACATTTTCCAAGGGGGCCATTTCACCATAGTAACCCGGCTATAGCCTTTTGCGTAATTTGTGCATGAAATTGCTCATGGTTTTATGTATAAATCGATCTATAAAATTTTGCAAAAGCTATTGTTCGTAACTCGATTTCTATAATAATAATATGTGTATGATAAATTTAGTAAAAGACATTTCTATCATTTCATTCATTGTGTATATTGTTCCGCATATTACTTTACATATTTTTCTTCGATACAATTCTCATGAAAATGACATGCAGAAAATTATGCAAGAAAAGTTGCAATTAATCCCGTACACATGCACTTTGCAAATAATCTGATATATAGTTACGTAGTACAACATTAACAATCCAAGGCATAATCGTTTGTACTGCATTGTAATAGTATATTTCGATACAAGTGCGCAAAAGTTGATTCTACACGAGTTATTTTTCGATACAGGGGCGGAAAATGTGCTTAAACGCACGCGTAGCGTGCGTAAAAGTGCATTTACGCACACTGTATCAAACAAAGATTAATGCAGACAGTAGTGTATAAACATATTGTTGGAGTGACAAATCAAAATTACACTCGTTAAGGCATACTAGATTTTATTTAAGTCACAAGCGAGATCAGAAGCTGTTGCTGTAGCTGTAGTCGGTACGCAAGTGAAGCGACAGCGCACGAGCTCTGGAGAGCGAGCACATGCAGCAATAGCACATATGCAGATTTTTAGATAGGCGCTTCTTGTATATGCAGATTTTCATGCAGGCTTACTACTATAAACAAAAAAATCACAGTAATTTATTACAAGTACAAATCTTAGTCATGAATACAAGCACATTTCAATTTGTATCGCAAAGACTTTTTTCTACTTGTGAGAGTCCACTCGCAATCACGCACGCGACATACACACATTCGCACCGCAGCGTACAATCCAGTACGCTGAGCGGGAATCCACCCGGCCTGGTTTCACTCTCCGAATCTAGCACATACTCGTACCACAGCGCAGAGCCAGACTAGATTCACTTACCGAATCCATCATACTCTCGTACAGCTTTCTCGCACCTAACCTAAGCCTATATACACATTAATAACTTTACCGCTAATTTGTAGCTCGCTTAGTCTACACACTAAGCTTGCATATTACACGTGAACCTACAATGACGCATGTAACCTGATTACTCTAATTTATCCTCGCAATAAGACGCAATTACACGTACATTAAAATTAAGTGCCTTAAGCTAGCCACACTACTTGCGAAAATACATTCGCAAGTACATCGATGATACACACATCCACATCACAGCGCAGAATCCACTATGCTACCCGGAAATTCACCCGACCTGGATTTACTCTCCGATTCCATCGTTCACTCATACATGGCATACTTACATCCTATCCATGTACAAGCTAACATACTTATTGCTTAGACTACAAACTAAGCCTTACATCGTACACGCGACCTTACACTAACACATGTAAGCTAATCTTAATCCTTAAACTACTTGCGAAAACGCACCGATACACACGCACACGCACGATCTTCTGCTGTAGTTGACCCATCTGCGCTGATTGATTGCGTCCCTGCGCCGCATTTCTTGGTCCTCTTGCTGCATTGCTGCAGCCCGTGGACAGCTGATCAGCCACTCGACGCTGTCGTCTTTACGCTGCGTCTCTCTTCCCGCATCTTAAGTCCGGTTGCTTGGCCGCTCCGTCTTCCGGTATACCTGCCGCACCGGCCTTACACCTCCGGCCGATCTCGCCTAACCCAAGCGAATTAGTTTTATGGCCCAATCGGGCCCTTCGCTGCAGCGCTCGGACTCTCGGAGAATCCCCAAACATGGCTGTCATCCGCTTCGGTCTGTCGTAATACACCTACTCTTGCCTATCATAAACGAAAAACTTTCTCGGCATCTTTTCGCGCACACCCGAACTGTGTGGCGCTAATCCTTCCCGAAAACTTCAAAACACGCTTTGCAAAAGGTAGCGTCCTTTCTAAAGCGTCGTGACGCGGTTTCTCACGCGTCTCCCACTGATAATAAAAACGCCAAAACACGCGCGCTTTCAATCAACAACTTTACATTATCACGTAGCCGTCAAAGCTAATTTTTGTCTACGTAAACCTACGACTTTCAAAAGTTCGTACTTCGCGGATCACACGCACTTCAAGTGTCGTTGCATAATTTGCCCGACGCATGTCACACATCTTGCGTCGGCATTTACACACACGCGCGCAGAATCCACTTCGCGCGTATCTGCACAGCTTCTAACTCGCGTCCGCAACACTCACGCAGCTAGGCCTTGTTCGCTCAAAACATAGCTGCAACTCACTGCTGCAGGTCTTCCGCCGCATCTCTCCGGTCCTTAGCAGTTGATCCGCTTGCAGTCTGCACGGTCGTCTCGCTGCATCCTTGGAGCCCTTCTCCAACTGATCATTCACTCGACGCTGCCTTATCCTCGCTGCGTCTTGCTTCCGACTCCCGGCCGGCTCATTGCCCACCTCGGCGACCGGCATATCTGCCGCATGTGGGCCCAAATCTTTGGCCGCTCTCAAACCCAAACGGCTTAAGGGGATATCGTCCCAAAAGTTTAGCAAATCCGCAACGGGGTATTTTGTATATCCAAACTTCTAGAAAAACAGAAAGTCCGATCGAATTTTTCTTTCGGTAGAACGATTCATTAAACTTAACACTATGGCACTACAGACTCGGTTTTTCATTTCCAAACTTTATTCAAAAAGTTTTATGTAATAGAAAAATAGTGTTTTTTGGAACGACATCCCCTTAAGCTTTATGACTCTACTGGACCCTTCGCTGCACGCATGCCTGGGGAATCCCTGAGACCCGCGCGTGGCCGCCGCCCGATCCGGCTTATCATAAAAACAGCTCCTTGTGCCTACCGTAAAACGACTTTTCCGCCGCTTACCGCGCACAACCTGACTATCTGCACTAATCCCTTCCTGAATCTTCACAACACACTCCGAAAAAGGTAGCGTCCTTTTGAAGCGTCATGACGCGACTCCTCGCGCGTCTCCTGCTGATAGTAAAAACGTGAACACACGTAGCATTTCAAGTGTCCTTGCACAGAACTCCGCGATTGCCTGATGCAGAGCACACATCTCACATCAGGACTCACTCACACACACACGACGACACCTACTCCACGACGCTCGATGCTTTTTGCCTTGAAACCTCCATACGACTTGCACATACGGCAACACTCGCGTTTTGACGACGCACTTACTTCGCAAGAAAACCGACTCTTATACTCACATTCCCACGCAATTTTTAGATATGTAAAATAACAAGTTTATACTACATTTTCTCAGAAATATTTCAAAGTATTTTATAAATATTTAAGGAATAATTTTGTTTTATTTAAGTCGAGATAAATAAGAGACTATATTTGGGTAATGCATGTTTTTTTTCATTTTGTTTTCTTCTTAAGTTAGCCTTGTAATAGTAATTTTTTTAGTTTGTGTAAAAACATTTAGGAAGTGTGTTTTGATGCATTTTAAGAAGAAATAGTGGTTTTGTAAAATATTCGTACAGACAAATGTATGTGTGTGACAATGTGTGTGTGTTCGTTCCAGATGCCTATATCTCAGCTTTTACTTATCAGTGGATTTTAATCCACTAAGTCTTATTTTCTTTGTTTTTACTGTAGCATAATGGAAAAACAGTTCGTTATTTTCCGTCATTTACATTTTGTTAACGCGTTGTTTTTATAGAGATTTTTTAGTTTTCAGATTTTAGTTTTTTCTAATAAAGTTATTAAGAAAGTTAATATAAGTAAATATTGCCTGATGATATGTACTTTAAAGAGAATATAATTACCTATATTTTTACCGCGAAAAATTCGTATTATTGTTTATTTTGAAAAAACGTTTATTTTGGAAAACTCGTTTATTTTGGAAAAATCGTTTATTTTGGAAAAATACCGTTTATTTTAAGTTTGTACGCAAAAATTTAGGACAATGGGACGGTAAAACAAAGCTTCTCAAATTGACAGAGCATAACAAATATAGCATCAAATATTATAAAATATTTTTTTAACACTCATTGCGCGAAGCGGGGTTTTTCGGGCTCGTATTCTGTGCGCGAAACACAAGATTTGTTAACTAATACGCGAAACAAATCACATAGCACGAGAAATCCCGTTGCTATATATGATAGTGTAGTTTCGCATATGCTACGCAAAAAACGAGTCCCATGAAAACCACGTTTTTAGCGCATCACTAGCGTCAAAAAATACAGTTTGATACATGTGCACGGAGTAAGCGATCCTTGCACGGGTGTTTTGTAACTCGAGCGAAGTGTACGAAAATCGCTTACTCTGCGCAATTGTTTCGACATCTACTATACAATTTTAAAAAATTATATCCTTTATTATATTAAGAAGCATTTTCGTCAGTCAAATTAAGATTTTTTTTTTCTTCAGTCACCATCAATGGTTCGTATCTTCCTCCAATAGTTAACTTATATACAATACGGAGGTCCGTATATTAAAGACGGAGGTCCGTTAATTGAAGACGAAGGTCCGTTTATATAAGATGGAGGTCCGTTTTTATAAGACGGAGGTCCATGCATACAAGACGGAGGTCCGTTTATTGAAGACGGAAATCTATTTATATAAGATGGAGGTCCGTTTGTATAAGACGGAGGTCCGTATATTCAAGACGGAGGTCCGTTTATTCAACATGGAGGTCCGTGCATACAAGACGGATGTTTGCGTATACAAGACGGAGGTCCGTTTATACAATACGGAGGTCCGTTTATTCAACACGGAGGTCCGTTTATTCAACACGGAGGTCCGTTTATTCAACATGGAGGTCCGTTTATTCAACACGGAGGTCCGTTTATTCAACATGGAGGTCCGTTTATTCAACACGGAGGTCCGTGCATAGAAGACTGAGGTCTTGAGCCAGTGTACCTCGCTCGCTAACTCTCGCCCTGTTAGAGGTAGTTCGGTTAGATAACTGACTGTAATTAAAATGCTAAATTGTTATATATAAAACAGATGCACATATGTGTGTGTAGATAGTTTTTTGTGTGTATGTAGATAGTTTTTTGTGTAGCATATAATAATCAAGGAACATACAAATTTTTTCATTGTGTTCTGGCCAAAACCTTTGGGATTAAATGTCTTTACTATTTTATTTTAACTTATTCAATGTACTTATGTACTGAAAAAAAATTTTAAAAATCCTTGGTGGAAACCCCAACTAATTATAATCCATAAATAAGCATTATAGACACGTATGTAGCTAAAGATTATAGTTTTTTTAATTCACTGGTTACAAATTTAAAAATCTTAAAAGGAAATAGAAAAGAATAAATATTTAATGCAGATAGTTATACACAAATCAATACATTTATTAAAGTTCTCATTTACTTAATTTTTATTTGATTTAAATGTAAGTACATATATACATTTATAAATGATAATTTGAAACAATCAATTATTCTTTAGACATTTTAGTTTTTAAGTACCCTTGTAAACTGAAATGAAAAAATAATTATTAAATTATATTTGAAAAATAATAAATAATAATTATTACTACCGAAGTTACCTAACGACAGAATTATTTTATGTTTTTATATTCGGTGAATTTTCGTTTCATTATGTTCGGGTTATGTATGGCCGTTTGGCGAGATTTGAATTTCTCGCCGTAGAGCGTCGATCGCTGCGGCGAGAGCGGGCGAGCGCATGCGCGCGCCGCCAGGGGCGTATCTTTTTCGCGCGGGATTCGGGCTCGCGAGCACGTGCCAGTCAGTTCTGTCAGCTTCTCCCGAGGAACCGGTCGACTTTTGCATCTTGCGTCTACACCTCTTGTATTTGCGTGCGATTAAAGTCGTCACTCACGTCCTTTTCAGGACGGTCGACTCTACTTTTAATTCCGTGCGTCGCGTATTGTATGCGAATTACGAGCGGTGGGCTGTGTGTGTGTGTTTTCTTCGTGTGTTGGGACGTCGGCCTCGTTCGAGTTTCCTCGGTGTACCGATCTCCACCCAACGATCGCTACCTACGCGGCAGGGCTGAAAAGGTCTGCCCGTGGTCCAGGATAGGTTCCCTCGAGACGTCGAGGCGTCCTGCGACAGAGGAAGGTGCATCCCACCCACTTGCGACCAGGGCTTTACGTCGCGCCGTCCACGTTTCGTTCTGCGAACAAGGTAGGAGAGCTCTCCAGCGTGCGAAAGGTACCTCGTGGCGAATTTAGCGTTTAGTCATAATTGCGTTTTTCTCTCTCTCTCTCTTTATTTGGTCTATCCTAGAGTCACTTTGCATTGTATAATTTCATTATTTCTTCAATAAAGCTATTCGCTTGTCCCGGCTGTTCTCTCTTCTCCGTGAAAGTTTTTACGCCGAGGCAAGTCGTCTTTTTCCCGCACAATTCATTGTGTTTTTTATTTGTGTTTGATTTATTCACTTAACCTTCCCTCATTCATTCCACCATTTTTAGTTTAAACATATATATAGAACTCAGTAGCTTTTCTTCACATTAATTACCCAAAAAAATTTGTTGCTTTATCGTTCCAAAAAACTACTGCTACCTGAAAAATTTTAAGATTGTAAAAGTATTAATGCAATTAAAATAATAATATACTGCTATTAGTTGTGCAAATCATCCATGAACGAATTTTATTAGACTTTTAACCTCACTAAGTAGATCTTTGGTGGTGATTGTTTTAACATCTCCTTAAGGTGGGGTTCTGGTGAATTTTCTAACTTTTTTATATTATATTCTTATTTTCTAAAATTTGTTCTGAAACTTTTACTTATATTCGATATACATAAAGAGGAAGATTTGTAAATTTTGAGCCACATATTTGTTGACGTACTAAATTTTATTAATTTGCTTTTTTAAAAATCGGTTCACTATGTAATTTTATTCTCGAATAAATGCAAATATTGGCCGTAAAAATTTTGGTTTTAGTTGAAAAGGAGTACGCAAGAGACATTTACAAGTAAGCCCAATTTTGAACTATTTTTTGCAATAATTTGAGTAATATACTATATATATGGCTTAAAATTTACAAATCTTTCTCTTTTTTGTACCGAATATGAGTACAAAATTTAAGAAAATGTGACTGCGATATAAAAAGTTAGAAAATTCACCAGAACCCCACCTTAATTTTCTTAAAATACTCGTCAGTCATACTTATTCGTATTATTTTATTATATATATATATATATATATATATATATATATATATATATATATATATATATATATATATATATATAATAAAATAATACGAATAAGTATGACTGACGAGTATTTTATAACTACATCGGTATATATATATATATATATATACCGATGTAGTTAGCAGCGCATTTTATTAGCTAGACAATATTTAATTTAATTTCAATTCAATTTTATTAATCTTTTTTTAATTAATTCAATTTTATTTTTTATTTATTTACTTTGATAAATCATAGTACCTCTTAAAAAACAATATTTTTAGTATAATTTTTATAGTTCATTGAATTATTTTTAATATTTTGTTTATCTTTTATTAAAATATCATTTTCAGTTATTAAAACTTTTAAGTATTTTTTATGCATTGCTCGAGATAGAGCTACATATAATTGGCCATGACTAAATACTAAAGACGGAAGATAAAATTCAACTTTTTTAAATGATTGTCCCTGAGCGTTATTAATTGTCATAGCGTGGGCAAGTCAAACAGGAAATTGCCTTCTTGTCATATTAAAAGGTATTTCTTCTAAAGGTGGAGATAGATTTACTCTGGGTAATATAACTGTTGAGCAAGCTTTACTACCAGTTATTATTTTAGCTAAGATTGAATAATCTTTCATTTCATTGGTAAATAATCTTGTGCTATTGCAAAGACCTTCGTTTATATTTAAATTTCTTAATAGCATTACTATAGCGCCTTTTTTTAATTCAAGCTTATGCTGAGGTAAACAATTAGGTATTAAGAAATACGTCACTAATTTTTGGCGCCAAAATGATTTTATCATAATGGTCACGCTTATTTGTATCGATCTTAGTTCCATATATTTCTTTAATTATGTTCCTATTTGATAACATTTCTGTGGGTAATTTAATAATTTCATTGTCTTCTTTATATTTGTTTTCAAATATTCCATCACATATTTTCAAAAGCTATCTTTTAAATTCTGCACCTGAGGCCATTAAACGTTTATTTTCTTTCAAAGTGACTGATATAAATGCGGCCCATATATAACTTTTTTTTATGCAGTTTTCAACAATCATTGTATTACCATGTTTAACAATGGGTAATGTTTGTCGAAAATTACCTAAAACAATAATGACTTTTCCACCAAAAATGTTGTCGCTATCGCATATATCTCTAAACATACGATCTACTGCTTCAAAAACGTGTTCAGATGACATTGTTATTTCATCCCAAATCACGACGATAGTAGCAAGTTGCTCAATCAATTATCCAGCGACATACTATTAAAAAAAACAACGGAAAAAATATTTAAATTCTTTTCTTGATGGTTGTTCCATGCTCATTAATCATAAGAATCTTATTGTATCTTCGTCTTATTTAAAAAAAAATAGTATCAATTTCGAGATATTATTACAGCGTCCAGGTGATTTGGTCTACATTGAATATTTCGTTTTTCATCAAGTAATTAACATTGGATTTAATTATTCTGAAGCAGTCAATGTAGGCAGTTCGTTCTGGAATTTAACCAATCATTTATTTTATTCCTGTATATGTCCTGGAAATGCTGTCACTAAATTATCACGCAATGTGCAGGTAGAGCCCTATCTATCTGTAAAAAAGGTTAAAATATATTTTTGATGATGTCGCGAATCGTGGTGCATATTTTGATAATGTAAAATCATTTAGTCTACACTAGTTGGAGCAGAAATCCACAGTTTTTAAATGTGAATTGTGCGCTAAACTTCTTTCTACAAAAGAGTCTTTGCGCAAACACGTTAAAAGGATTCATAGAAAAAAGTCATTAATATGTTCAAACTGTAATATTCCACAAACACCTCAAAATATGTCGCGACACGTCAGCAGATGCTACGAACGAATTTGCGACAAATGTGAAAAGAAATTTAATCCCAAAGGTTTCAGCCGTCACATTTTAAATTGTAAGGGAAAAAATAAAGCATAATTAACAGTACATAATGAAAAAATTTGTATGTTCCATGATTATTATATCCTACACACAAAACTATCTACATACACACAGGCCAAAACACACATATGTGCATCTGTTTTCTATATAAAATTTAGCATTCCAATCACAGTCAGTTATCTAACCTAACTACCTCTAACTGAGCGAGCGTCAGCGAGCCAGGTACACTGGCTAGTTTTCTCATTATATTCCATAATGTTCCGTACAAATATAATATTATCACAAGTTTTCAATACATTTCCTTAATTAATCTTAAAATATATTAGAAATAATTTGTAGATATACATTTTGATTAAGTTGGAATAAAGTATATCGATAAAATGTTAAAAAATATTTTATATTCTTTTTAAGTTAATAAAAATGTTAAACTGTTTCGATATATTCCTTAAAATTTTAAACCGATAATCTAAATTTTATTTTGAAATATATTGACTCTTTTAAGATGTAACGCATTTAAGTTAAAATAAAAAAAGATCACGCTAAAAAGGCGCAATTTAATTGCAAAAAAATTTAACACATTACTGAAATCTGTGTTACCGACACCCTATTTTATATTTGAGATATTTATAATACCAAAAATGGTATTTTGAATTTATATACTTGTAGAAATAATTTACAAAAGTACATAGTAAGTTATAAAATTGCGAAATTATCATAGTGGTATATGAGAAACATTTTTTAAAGTGATTTATCCTTAGCGTAACGAGTAGAGTACCAGACTGTCACGCAGAAGATCGCCGGTTCAAATCCCCGTCGCGCCAAGGTTTTTTAATTCTTGAATTCCTTCAGATATACATATATCACGTGGTGCGGTAGCTCCACGAAGGCAAGTTTAAAAATCCTGCGGCGACCGCGACACTATTTACTTCTATATTGGGTTTTCAAATTTTCAATTTAATAAATACAAATATTTACATTATTGTATCTAATTTTTTTTAGCGCAAAATCATATTTGTATGCTTATATAAATCGATATATTGCCAAGAAAGCAGCTTTTTTTACAATAAACAAGCATGACTTAACAAAAATGCTAAAATTTGATTGGGATTCTTCAGCCTAAATGTTCAGACCATGATGTTGGCCGCACACGGCCAGTGTTAAGATCGCGAATTTAGCCGCACATATTACTTTCCCACATACTTATACCGACTAGCAGCACTACGGACGTAATTTCATTTTTTTTTACTTAATATCGAGTGCCGAGGATATTACAACAATTTCAATTACGTTCACTTTTTTCATGGTATCTTTTGTTTGTGAATATACAAGGTAAATCGATTTGGAAAGAATTTAAAAAAATTTTTTATTGAGAATGTTAGGTGAAAATATTTAATCTTTTCCCGTAACTCTAAGTTGGTTCGGTTTCTTTTTCTTCGAACTTCTACGAATAGAACTTCGTAAAAAATCAATCGTGCTTTAACCTCTGGAGATCAACAGTCAAAAATGGCTGGGGAATTTTTCAGATGTGAATTACAGTAAACGTGTAATAGAGAAAAATCCAAATAAAATTTTATTAATTTCGTAAGAACAAAATGAAGTAGAAATGCAATCTGCTCAATTAATTAAACTCTTGAACACAGTCTGAAAATTGAACTCCTGAAAATTTGATTCTAATATCTAATGAGAGCCGCACTCGAGGCTGGCTGATCTACGACCGCCGCCGCTTCGTTTTAGAGACGAGAGAAAAAGCTGCGTAGCTTTCTTCTTCGCGCAGTCCCGTTATCCTTCCCTCAGGCAGTATTGCAGTTCTTTTGACTTCGCTTGGGTTTCCGGCCTCATGGGCCTGACAACGCCGCAAGCCTCGAAAACTGCCGTGCTAGCTTTGCACGCACGTGTGCTCGAGTAAGGGAAAAATCGTTATGGGAGAGTGTTTGTTGCGAATACCTAACCTATGCGTTAATTGTCGAAGCTTCTAGATTTCTTTATAACTCTTTCTTTCGAAATCGAGAAGCTTCGCCACTTAACAGAGGATTTTAAAGAAAATAACGCACTTGTACAAATTAATGAAATATTGTCTACGGAAGACATGTATTGTAAAGATTTTGGTCTACCAACATCAGGTGTTAACTTAATTCAAAAAATTCTCAAAAAGATCAAAAAATAATCATGATATGTAAAGAGATGTTTAGTAATATGTACTGTAAATCAAACATAGATATGAAAAATATTTAAAAAAAATTAAATAATGGTATGGACAAAATTTATTTTATAGATGGACCAGGTGGATCAGACAAGACATTTATATATAAAACAATAATATATTATTATCTGTCAATAGAAGAAGAATATTTTATCAATGGCTTGGGCAGAAATAGTAACAATATTATTGCCCAGAGGAATGACAAGTCATAGAACGTTTAGTTTACCTTTAGATTTAACTAACATATCTATTTCTTTTTTAAAATTAGAATCTGAGAAAAAAAATTACGCAGAGTAGATGTTATTATTTGGCATAAGGTTTCTATGATTCCTAAAAAGCTTTAGAAATTATAGATAAAACTTTAAAAGATATTCGTAGTAATGATTTATATTTTGGTGGCAAATAATTGGTTTTAAGAGGTAATTTTCGTCAGTTTTAACCAGTTATTAAAAATGGTTTTCAAAGTACAATTATTGAAAATACAATTAAGTACTCTACATTATGGCCTCTGTTTAATGTAAAGAAATTACATAAAAATATAAGATTTAAAAATGATAAGTTGTTTTTATTCTTGTTAAATTTAGGAGAATAAAAAATTAATCCATTATTTATCCCGAATAATTGGAAAACAAATGATGTGTATGTTTAAAGATATACAAAAATATTAAGAAAAGTATTAAAAATAATGATATTACTGTGTGATAAAGCTCCACATAATGATGATATTAGACTTTTAAATAACAGAATTTTGAATGTTATCGATGGAGAAACAAAAACTTATTATAGTATGGATTACGCTATACATAAAGGTGTTGATCGAACAGATGATAATATTTATTTGAATTATCCGCCGTAAATTCTAAATCAGATTAAAGAGGGCCTTCCTCTCCATACATTTAATTTAAAAATTCATGCAATGATAATGTTAATTTACAATTTAAGTATTAATGAAATATAAATTCAGATAGAACCCCAAGGTACTAAAATATACAAATTCCCAAACGTTACAGAAAGATAAACAGAAAAAATAGCTATATAAGAGTTTTAAAAATTTTCAACAAATTACCAACAAAGCTTGAGGATTTAATAAACGGGCACGGAGCGCGCCAGGTGGTGCATGCGGTGCGCCGTGAAAGCACCTATACACATCCGCGCCGCGCGCCTTTATAAGGCGGATCACGCGGCGCAACAGGCAGTTCTACTCGAGCTCCACTTCGGATAGTATCGTGCTCACACGTTACTACAAGGAAAAGCGAGAGATAGACCTACGCCGACGAAATCGTCTCGTGAGCCCACGTGACGATTTGGTAGACGAACGAAACCCGAAACTTCGAATTGCCATCGTGAGCACACGAGGCAACCCGGAACACCCGAACGACATCAAGCCTCGTCTACGTGAGCACACGTGGCGACACCCGGTGCCACCGTAAAATCCTAACCTACATTCCGACACATTGCTACCTCCCTCTGCCGCTGTGAGCCCGCAGGGTTGAGGGAGTAACAATAGTTCCGCCGGCGATTCGCCCGGTCGTGCGCTCACGTCCTGGCGAAACAAAGGTAAATTCCTAACCAACAAAGCCAGCCTTACACCGACACCTCACGACTCGCTTTATCTCTGTGTTCACACAGGATAAAGAGAAGAACGAGACGAGCGACGAAGATTTGTGAAGCCGTGCGCTCACGACTTCACAAATCCGAGGGATAACCTCAAAACACCGTGACACTATCCCGGCCATTACTGTGCGCACACAGAGCGGTCGGAATCGTTGTTACACGACACATTCGGACGACTCCACCGTGCCGAATGAATTCCTAACCTCAAAATCCACCACCGACTCGTCATACCGCCACCGAACCGATATACCGCAGCCACGAACACCGAATCATTCTTGTAACGAAATCGCGTATATGTTCTTGTAAATTGTTAATCGCGTTAGATTAAATAATTTCACTTGTAAAGGCGAAGTATTTTTAACAATACGCATAATTGATTTCTGTTTCAGCCGGGATTTAACAACTGATTCCAAATGCTATCGTTTAACTAAGAAATATATTTTTTTATTGTTGAGAATATAAAAACAGACTCTTTTTTGCTTCTTTCCCCTATCCTGATCCTGGAACCGACTGACTATCTAGTCTCTTGGGGAAAGTTAAACCGTTACAGGTTAGAATTAAACAGTGGATCAATGAAAACTGCTAATAATGCAAAATAACATTTTTGTCTATAACAACAAAATTATATGTCAAATAACAAATTACTTTTTTGACTTGACGAAAAAGTGACGGACCTCGGGCTTGAACCGAGATCCTCTGGCTTGCAAGGCAGACGTTCTGTCGTCGCGCGTCGGCTATTAAATAGCGTGCTATAGCTTCTCTTACACAAGGGTTTTGTTGAAAGTTTGCAGGTTGTTCTTCCTGCTCTAATTCAGATTCAGATTCTTCGTCAGATACGTCCTTTATTTTAATATACGGTGTGAAGTGATTTCCCGCTAGGTGTAAATGTATAAACTCCTCATCCTCGTTTAGATTGAAGTAATAGTAATTATTTTAGTTATTCGTTTGAAAATGTATACATACATTGTATCCAAACTCCATTGAGAATACATATATGCAATCCGCGTCTCCGTACTCAACTTCTGATAGCAAGATGCGGCGTGCCTCTTCTGGATCACCACAGGTTTCTACGTTCGGGCTGCACAAGAGTTTATATCTCAGTTGACTCGGTGTCGTTTGTAGATTTGAGATTTTTATTATCGAGTTAAACAGGCAGTTTTTCAGGGGCTCCATTGGTATGTTTCTATCTTGCGTTAACCGTCTGAATGGTTTGGCGCAATCTTCATGCTGTGAGTACACCCATATATAGCGTCAGGGTAGGCTGAGCCCTGGGTGTCGTGCCCATAGTTGCTGCCATTCGATCCGTTGCTGGTTGACCGTTAAACGAGCCCTCCATTGGCTCTACAGACCTGTGTCGGATTCCTCCTTTTATGGAACTAATATTATCGTGTTTGCTCATATTATGACAGCATAGGTCGATGTCTCCCCTGGATGCTTCTAAAGCACTGCTCCCAGGCAAGGGTTTTGCGTTGGCTTGATCGTCTATTTGCGGTGTAATGTGATCAAAATCTTTGCTTGGTCTGTAAAAGGGATGAGTGTATTTTAGATGTTTTAGAGTGCTAGGATGACTGTCTCGTGGAGCTAAGAAGATAGGTGTGGTAAGAATCTGCTGTGGAGAGTCCATACTTTCGTGTGGTATTTCTGCGCTGAGGTTTCTTTTATTGACCCTCTTTCCATCGGGTATCTCGTTGCTACTTTGTGCTCCGCTTTCCTATATTTTGATTAGAACTTCTGACTTGTCTCGCTTACTTATCTCCTCTATGTCTATGGTGAGGCGAGTTCTAAATTTATTCTCATTGCCAAACAATGCCTGTAGGAGGTTTGTTATCGGTGATTCCGCGCTCGTCGGTTTATTACTGGGGTCTACATTACTCGGCTGGCTGTTCGTTTTCTAAGGGATTGGCCTTGATGTTTCATGACTGTTTTGACTGCTTGGTATCAACCTCGGCGTTAGTGGTTGTGATAAGTCGTGGCGATTCAGTGAAGGTTCTTTCTCGATGAGTTTGCGTAATATTTCTACCTCTTGTGCCCGCTCTACTTGACCGGCTCTTAAGGGTTTATCTTCGGCGTCACTACCTAATCTACTGTTGCTGTCTTCGCTGATTTTCATATCGTTTTTGTGAAATTTCGGCAGACTTCTATTAAGGGTCTGCTTCCATATAGGCCTCTTAGGGTCGTCGTTGTAATTCGTTCCCCGAGTTTGCGGTGTACTTGCAGCTTGTACTCCAAGTCTCATATTTTTTTCCTTGCAGAGTTTCCCCAGGATCCTATTCAGGTCCGCCTGACTAAGATTTGACTCGGATGTTTCTCGTGAGCCAGATAGTTTGTGGTATGTAGGGTATATTTTCCCGATTTTCTCGCCGTGAACCTTTTTGTAAACTCTCTTTGTACCATTTCTCGTTCCCGCCTTGGGTTGCCATTCGTCATCTGAGGAGTTATCTGGACCTGTGCTCTCGGTGTAAACTACACCTCGCCATTTCCTCTCTCTTGGGTTCCCGGAGTTATCAAATTCTGTCGATATTCTTTCTTTGTCTGCGGTATCGGCTGATTCCGAAAGCTTTTTAGATTTGCCTTTTTTCCTTGTTGTTATAAATCGTGCTCTTGCTTATCTGCCAATTCGTACAATTCTACCTTTGGTCTCTTTGAATTTTCTTCTCCTTCGTCGAGGATAGGGTTTTTAGAGAGTGCATCTGCATTTCCGTTGCGAGCTCCAGGTCTGTATACAATGTCGAATTCGTAGCCTCTAAGCACTGCCTTCAATCTGTTGAACCTAAGATCTGGTTTTTTCGTGGTGAAGAAATTTTTCAAGAGCTCGTGATCCGTTACGACTGTAAATTTGCGTCCTGCGAGGTAGTGTCTAAATTGGTCTTTTGCGAACACTACAGCTAGTAGTTCCTTGTCATAGGTGGAATATCTTAGCTCGGGTCCTTTTAGGACTCGCGATGCATAAGCGCAGGGCTAATCGCTGCCCAACTGTGCTTGACTTAAGATGGCTCCTATGGCGTAATCAGATGCGTCGGTTATTATTAAAAAGAGCATAATCAGAAGGGCGGTGCCTTCATTATTGGTTCCTCACACAATGCCGTTCGTAATTTGTCAAAGGCTTGCTGATGCTATTCTTTCCACACAAAGGGCTCGGTTTTTTTAACAGTCTAGATAGGATTGCTGCTGATTTCGCGAAGTCTTTGATAAAGCACCTGTAATATCCTGCGAGTCCTAAGAATTGTTTGATTTTCTTAGCGTTTGTCGGTATAGGAAATTTATTTACTGCTTTTATTTTCTTAGGATCTGCTCGAATTTTTCCTTCTCCAGCAATATGTCTTAGAAAGTGTGCCTCTCGCTGCAGGAATTGGCACTTCATAGGTTTAATTGTCAAGTTGGCGTCGTCTAGTCTGTTCATCAAGAGTCGGAACTTCTTACTGTGCTCTTCAAGATCCCTAGCAAAAACGATTATATTATCTAAATAGACGTACAGTTCTGTCACTTATAAGCCTGCAAGTGCTAAGTCTATCAGGGACTGAATTGTCGAAGAAGCGCCTTTGAGCCCCATCCCTAAACGTTGATAGCAGTAATGGCCGAACGGTACAGTAAAAGCTGTTTTGTGAGCGTCTGCGGGGTCCATTGGCATCTAGTAGAATTCGGTCCTCGAATCTATGGGGGATATGTACCTAGCTGAGGCGACGCTGTCAATAATGTCCGCTGCATTGGGTATTGGGTAGCTATTTTTCACCGTTACTTCGTTCAGTTTCTTAAAGTCTGATACTAATCGCCATTTTCTCGTACCTTTTGCTGTGGGATTTTTTGGTATCACGTATGTAGGAGAGCTTTAGGGTGAATCTGTTAGTCTGATTATGTCGTCCTTTAGCATCTGCTCTATCTGGTGCCCTAACTCCTCTTTCTCTTCTTGACTTAGTCTGTATCCTTTCGATCGTACTGGGACATTTGTAGTAGTAGGTATCTTGTGCGACACTAGTGTTGTTGCTTTAAGTTTCTCCCCGGGTAAACCGAAAATATGCGGTTTCTCTTGGATGATTTCTTCAATATGAGTTATTTCTTCCTCCGTTATATGCTTAAGTGTCCCTGGATCAAGAAGTTCAAAAATTCTTTTGGCCTTGTCCTTGCTTTCATTGGAGAATATTATTAGTATATTGACAGTCTCTTCAGGTTTGTCTTCTTCTAGGTTAAATACTGCTCCTCCCTTTTTTATGGCTTTGCAGGCTTCCAGTGTTACCTCTGGTAGATTTAACTCTACTTTATGTTCTGTAGTACTAACGCATAAGGCGTGTATGTTGCCTTCTTGGTCAATACCAATAAAATTTCCAAAATATAGCCCTTCTCCTAAATTTTGTAAAGGGGCAAATCCTGCTTGCTCTGATCTACCGCTTGCTCTTGCGTAAATTACTTGTCTCGACGTGCAGGTATAATAAATCTTTCGTTTTGAATAAATGGTATAATAGTCTGACAAAATTCTATACATCTGTCTGCAGCGTTAAACTTTCTACCGTATTTTGAAAGCACATCCCATCCTAAGATTCCATCTGTATCAATGGTAAATTCATCAGGAACCATGTGTACGTCGCACTCTAGTCCCTCTAAACTCATATTTATCCTACCTCAACTTAAACATCCATCTGGCGTAACTCCGTTAATGGCATAAAGGTATTGCTTATAAATTATCGTCCTACTAGTGACATTACTCGCTTGAATCATCAGCTCCACTATCCGTATAGAAATTTACTTTCCTCCCCTCTAAATTTTCACTTGTAAGCTCTGCGATCGGTGGTTTACGTTCTGCTGTAGCAAATCTTATTAAGTACTTCCGATTATTCATTTTCTCCTACACATTGGCTTCTTTCTCCTGTTCTAACTGTTCTTCTAACTTATTAAACTGCACGGCTATCTCCTTTATTTGCTTCTTTGAATTTTCGATTCTCTCCTGCTTTTTACTCTATGCTGTTGTACGTTTTGTGTGTGTCGAATAATCGGATCAGAAGACGGTTTTGAATTTAAATCCTCGTGTACTTTATCATGCATGAGTTTTTTGAACTGTTCATATTGCTCTATAAAATCGAAGTCTTCCGGTTGCGGCCCATGTTGTTACTCGACGTCAAGCTTATTAAAAAAATTACCTATAGAGTGTAGCCCATGGTTTTTAGGATCGGGTAATTCGTCTAACAGCGATCGGTTAAGACGTCTATCGTCGGGTAGTTGTTCGGTAAAGGTTCGGTAATCCCAGGTGTTTGAAATAAGGTGCGTCGTTGGAGTCGTGTCTCGTGCCGATCAAGCTAACTCTATCGTTTCGAACTGAGGCAAAGATTAGTTTTTTGTCATAGATGTCATTTACTGTGTCTAGAGCACCAGAGTTTAGCTCGATACACATGTTTTCGCGAATAGTTAGCTTTCGGTCTGTAACAATAGTAGTAGTAGTAACTGTAGTCGTCTAATTTTTCTTCTTTGATATGGAGCGCGAATGGGTCGTTTTTGTTAAAAATTTTACACTTGTGGATCGTTTCGTTATTATGCGTAACATGGAGGTTAGATTGTTGCGACGTTTTATCATTTCTTTCCGAAAGTTCCATTTTGTCTTAGATTTACAGTAGGTGTTCTTTCGCAACCCTTGACAATTGTATTTTATCTATTGGGATCAATCTTTCTTGCTGTACTATTCCCTGTATGCGACTTATCATGGTGTCGATCATTTCCCTTGACGGATATGCCATGGCCACGTCCGCGGGTTGCAATGCGATCGTTAATCGAATGACAAAAGTAGCGCCGGTTCCACTGATATCTCGAATTCTTGCAAACATCTTTGAAAAGTGTCGAGAACGGTAGCCTCGCGTGTAAATATGTTTTGTGTTTTGAGACCATTATGTTTGTTAAAGTTTTATAATCAGATGGATTCGATTCAGCTATATTTCGTATTTTATCACGGTATCTAAGACCACGGAATTTGATATTTTGGAGCGATTTGAGTCAGTTGTTAGTTATCCGAACTGAGAAGTTCTCACTAGTGGTCGTCGTTCATTAACAGGGCACACCACCTTTGAAATTAAAATCAAAATTTTTCATTAAAAATTTATAAATACTTATATAAATGAACCAAATTTTTATTACTATTCTTAGACATAATTACCTTTATTTTGATGGTTTTAGACCTTCTATATACCTCTATAATACCTGCGTATAGTAGGGAGTCCATAATTCACTTACCGTAAGATTCCAAAGGAACGAATGGCCCAAATGAGCTCAAACTCTAGGATATTGTTTAAAAGTACATTAGTTATGGTATGAATGAGGGGATTTGGTTTAAATTTCATAGAAAAAATTTTATAAGCGTATTACTGATTTTTTAATCAATTTTTAATTAATTTTAACATAACTATCATGTAACTTTTTTTCTAATAAAATTTGGTTCATTTATATAAGTATTTATAAATTTTTAATGAAAAATTTCGATTTTAATTTCAAAGGTGGTGTGCCCCATTAAAGGGTATAATTGTTAGTTTTTATCAAAATTTAATTGACTTACCTTAAGGTGGCTGCAATGATGAGTATCCAGGCAAAGTTCATTCTTCCTTCCCGTTTATTGGATTGAAATGATAACCGAGTAATCTATCTCTATCGCGGTGTTAAAATACGCCCGTATATTTTGCGAACAAAACCCCACACTCAGCACCAGAAAATGTTATGTGTCAGAGTCGATGTTAAGCTCACGGTTGCTGCAAAAATACCGGGGTAATGAACGAACACGAAAGATTATCGGTGAATGTGTCTGTTTAATAATTGTAATTTATAATGGACTGATTGTATGAAAGAGAGAAACGCGTGTTAAAGTGACCTCAGAGAATGTGCGTTCTAAGTATACGATCCTATCTGTCGTCTCCGAGTCAAAACTACCTGTCTAGTGCTGGATCGTGGGTTGCGGAATCGAGACCAAGCGCCCGCATGCCCCCTCTTTGATAGACTTCCTGGGTGGTGTGATTTCTAACCGCGCGGTCGTCCGAAATCGTGGAAGGGAGGTTATGCTGAGTCGAAAGAAACGGGCTTTGGGGTGAGTCCGAGCTGTTACTATGCGCGTATTTGGCGACTTATGCATCGATTGCATTATAACTAGCATCGCTATATACGTGTGACAATACAACCAAACTGTAGAAATATACAAAGTAAGGAATTTTCACAACCTGAAAAAAAATTGAATATTTATATCCAACATTGAAAGTCAATGGGAATGTAAATGCATAATTCGATAAAATAAAAGCTGAACATATGAGAAAATGACATGTGTATACTGTACCATAAACGCTCTCATCGTCGAATATCTAACTACAACTGGAAGAAAATAACTAACTAAATTTTAGAAAATAAAAAAGCTATTGAACAAATATCAAATAAGATTATAATTAAGTGAATACTCAAAATAGGTCTAATCCAGGAAATACAGAGAAACAAAACAAATAACTTATGCTAGCAGAAAACTGTGATGTATAAAACACATACATGTTGTTAAAGAGAAGCTAAAGGTAGAAGATGAAAGAATAAAACATATTAAAGAGATGAAAAAATTGCAATTATGCAATAGTAATGTTATTTCGCAATCTATGTATTAATAAAGGATTATGTAACAGAACGAAATTAAAAATTACAAAGCTTTATGAGTTTAATATAAAAGTTGAAATCACAACAAGGGAACATGAAAAAAACAAAGTATTTATATCTAGAATAAAATTAAATACTGGAGAATCTTCATCCTTACGTTTTATTTTATAAAGAAAACAATTTCCTATTGTTTTGACATTTGCAATGACTATTAATAAATCACATGGTTAAAGTTTTAATTCTGTAGGATTGTATATTCGAAGATCTTTATTTTCCCATGGGCAACTTTACGTGGCTTTATCAAGATGTAAAAATCTCAAATATTGTCATTTAAAATAATTTAAAAAATAATTCACAGATTCATAATATTGTATGGAACAAAATATTTGATAACAAATGGTAACACAAAAATGATAATAATATTAAGAAATAATTATCATTTCAAATGAATTTTGTAATAAATAATGATTAGTTGCTTTTAATAATTTTAAATAATAAAATAATTCATGCTGTAGACCTATATAAGTAGAGTGTAAAACATGTAAATATATACATGCTTAATATTAGATAAATATAAGTAAAAACTTTAAATCTAGAAAAATTAAGTTGACAATTACACAAAGTGGATTAGGCCTATTGGTGATACTACTTTTTTTTAATAAACTTTATCATTAGGATCACACGATTAACAACGAATCATTATATTTTTCTAAGTCTTATAAACATTAAATATAAACATAAATAAGTGTAAATAAATTGTAAACAAGACTTATATGAAGAATAATAATGATTTTTGAATATTATTATTAAGTAATACAACATAATTAATAGTTTATTAACAAAAAAATATCTCTCTATATACCTGAATATTTGTGTGAAAAAATAGAAAAAATTAATTTTATTACAACTATAAATCGGAATAAACATTGGGGGTTAGCGAGCGTGGCGAGCACGAGGAACCCCCCTATTATATATATATATATATATATATATATATATATATATATATATATATATATATATATATATATATGAGGCATTCTTTCCCAACGTTACACCCCTGCTGCCCACTTTTTATTTCATCTAAAAATTTTCAAAAAAATGTTAAATTTTGTAGAAAATTCTCAGCTTTCGAATGGCGAGTGGCAAAATCACCAGTGTTAATCGGATTATCCTGAAAATTCAAAAAAACCGTAAATTAAGGATGGAAAATTTATTGTAATGGCATCCTACTAATTCTGAAGTTGCTATACGAGTATTATCCAATAGGTAACAGCCTCTTTTCACTATAAAATACCTCGACGAACCGTTCAAATGGTCTCAAATTGGTTCTGGAAAAATTTGGATCCTGAATTTAAAAAAAAAATGACAAAAAGTTGTTCTTTCTGTGTAGTTATGACAATCTTGGTGTCAGAAAGAGGTATTAGACAACCTTTAGTTAACTTACAAATTTGAGAACACGTTGGAAGGTTCTCAACATCACTCCTGGTTTTGCCAAAAAGCCAAAATAATAATGCGAAGATTCATTTGAAAAATAGAAAAGATAATGACTATTTTTGTGATGATAATTCATCAATCGGATAAATTTTTCAGAAATGTCTCCACTATGAAATATGAATGAATTGATGTGACTCATAGTCAAATTCATAAATTTGTTGCATTGTAGTTCATCAGAAACAGGCCTGAGAGTTGAAATAGATCAATGAAACTGAGTGTTATTAGTAGTCATTTTTTAAAACTATTGGTCACAATATATCTTTTCTATGTTATGCTTCTAATATCTCCTGAGCTATTATACTCTATTTTTTGAAATCTTGATATGAAAATGTCGTTGTAGCGCCATCTTCAGAGTATCTTTTGATCATCATTTCTGTGTTATTAATGGGTATGAAACAGTGTTTCTTTAGAATTTCTGGAACTGGTGGAGCAGCATCAAATCTTTTGTTCAAAAATCTTTTCATTTTGTTGTGATCTTTGTCATTGTAAGATAGTAGATGAATATTTTTGGAATTTTTCTGAGCCCAGTCGATAAGTTTCTCGAATGTAATAATGGCGTCATTTGGTTTACAAAGAAGACTAGCTCGTACAGCTTCTCTTTTGAATACAGCACCTACACCATCAGAAGCCCCTTTACCGTGTGCAGTAGCATGAAAGTGCCATTCTGCTCGGACACCAAAATTCTGTTCATGATACATAAGATTCATCATCTGGTATTTATTTTTAAAATGCTGTTTAGCTCCATCGCTAAAGTAGATAACTTTACTCAGCTCAGAATTGATTTTTTTCAATTCAGGGACCAGCAACTTCTGTACAGTATATACTGCAGCTGTGTCATGGAGTGTACTATTTGACAAGAAAATGAAACTTTTGTGCTCAATTTTCAACCCATTTTTGTAGTAATACACGATAGGAAAGACTGTGCATTGGGAATTATTGAAGTGGAATCCTTGCGATGCCTCTTGTGCAACATATTTGTAATTTTCAGAAAAGTCTAACACTACGAGAAATTCTCTTTCTTCTAAATTCTCTTTCTTCTCCTGATAGTATCGAGACTGTTGTTTTGCTATGAAAGAATGAGGTTTTAGTTTGATTAATTTTTCACATAATTCATCAACGAATTCAGATGACGAACGGATTTGTGTTTCTAGAGTTGCTCTGTCAGTAGTTGTCCATACGCTAAATTGCACATGATAGATATTTTCCCTCTCCAAAAGTTCTTTCAAATGCTTATCGAACTCATTTATGCCAGGACACTTTATGCATTCACCGAGAAAACAATTTGCATCAGAATTTTGGCATACGATTTGACGTAAACAATCTTTGTAATTATGTAAAACCATATCAGAATCTGCAGTGAGCTTGTTCAAATTAACAGAGTCAATCATCAATTTGCAATTTTGATGTATCGTACAGACACACACTGAGTGCGTACCACTCGCACCAGCGAGTATACAATGCTTAGGTCGGAGCTGAGCAAATTTACTGAAACTAACTGGATATTCAGGACATAATTTACTGTAGGTATCATAAAGACTTCTTAAATCTGAAAGGAGAAGGCGTTTCTGTGACAAATGTCTACCATCATCATTTTTTACAGAAACCACATCTTTTATACCCGGCATGATTCTGCTATGTTCGTCACTATTGTAAAAATTATCTATTTGTACCACAGTATTGTTTGGCAACGGCCTGCCATTCTTAGCAGTTGTATCTGCCAAAACGCCTTTTGAAGCTTTTAAATCTCTAGCTTTCTTCGCTAACTGTCTTGAACAGTTAAATTCTCGACTAGTTTTATTAAGACTCCATGCATCTGGAACTACTGTCAAAATCGTTAATCTCAAAGGATCATTGATATCAAGAGTAGAAAACTTTGCTTTCAATCCATTCAACAGATCTTCCAACTCGATTTCTCTTTGTGACTTGACGTTAGCTTCCATTCGACTAGAAGATGATGAGGATACCCCTGGAGATTCAGGAATATTTTGTTCAGCTTTATGAGGGTTCAGCGTCAGATTCATAAAACTTGATGAATCAAACAAACCTTCATCCATTCGGGGATGTTTAATTTTCCTACACGAAGCACATATTTTAGCATTATCTGGAAAGCTTGGAAAACTTCGTTTAACCCCAATCGAAATACGCCGAAGATCTTTTCCTTTATGTCCTTCCAAATCGTAGGGATTACAACACCTATCACTGCGAATATTTGACATGTTCAAAACTATTGAGATTGTGAGATTCAGAAAGCTAATGAGATTAGTCCTGAGAAGGACCGTTGAGAGTAGTCGTGAGAAGGACTGTTGAGACTAGTCCTGAGAAGGACTGTCGAGACTAGTCCTGAGAAGGACTGTTGAGAGTAGTCGTGAGGAGGACTCGTGAGAAAAGTCCTGAAAAGGAGTGTTGGGCGTAGTCCTGAGAAGGACTGTTGAGAGTAGTCGTGAGAAGGACTGTTGGGACTAGTCCTGAAAAGGACTGTTGACAGAATTTCTATAGAGATCTGATAAGTGTAGTCCTTGAAACGACAGATTATATATTTCTGGAAAGTACTGACGAGATGGTCCTGCAAAGAACTCAACGAATGAACTTAAAAAATGAAGTATGATTTCACATTGGCCAAATCTCTCAACAATCAATTTCAAATAAAATTATTCAGAATGATGTTTTGCAGTATACACCTATGGTTTCAGAGCAGAATCAGTTAAGTCAACCAGACTTGTGTAATCAGGAAATTCAAATCATACCCGGATATTCTATTGAACATTTCATCTTGAAGATTTAGCATTCATGTACTCACGATTTTTTATTCGTGTCCATGTAATCCGATAAAATATTAGACTTATCTTGTTACGTTGGGGATTAAGATATGTGTGAGATTTAAGTGTAATAATATTTCGTTAGTTATATCATACTTTTTGGTAACAAAGTTTCATTCTTGTATCAAAATTATCCGACTGATGAATTATCATCAAAAAAATAGTCATTATCTTTTCTATTTTTCAAATGAATTTTCGCATTATTATTTTGGCTTTTTGGCAAAACCAGGAGTGATGTTGAGAACCTTCCAACGTGTTCTCAAATTTGTAAGTTAACTAAAGGTTGTCTAATACCTCTTTCTGACACCAAGATTGTCATAACTACACAGAAAGAACAACTTTTTGTCATTTTTTTTCTATTTTCAGGATCCAAATTTTTCCAGAACCAATTTGAGACCATTTGAACGGTTCGTCGAGGTATTTTATAGGGAAAAGAGGCTGTTACCTATTGGATAATACTCATATAGCAACTTCAGAATTAGTAGGATGCCATTACAATAAATTTTCCATCCTTAATTTACGTTTTTTTTTTAATTTTCAGGATAATCCGATTAACACTGGTGATTTTGCCACTCGCCATTCGAAAGCTGAGAATTTTCTACAAAATTTAACATTTTTTTGAAAATTTTTAGATGAAATAAAAAGTGGGCAGCAGGGGTGTAACGTTGGGAAAGAATGCCTCATATATATATATATATATATATATATATATATATTATAACCGGGTTCTTTACCCTGTGTAAGGAGTCAGTGACGAATTCATTAATCTATCGAATAGCGAGAGGAGTAAAAGCAGCAGCTCGTTGCAGGCTTCTTGTAGGCTGTGTGGAGCCTGGCCCGTAGCGCAGTATGCTGTACGTGCTCGTCCTCGAGCACGTGAGCCCGCGGAGGCGTCGTGAGAGACGATGCTACGTAGCTTAATCGCGGATGAAATGTATAATCGAGAGGGACGAACGCGGGGAATAGTTAGAGAGTCAGGTGCGCAATAACCAAGCGCAGGTTGAAATTCTAGTTAAATTTATATAAAACTAAGTAAAGAAAGATACAATCGCAACGATAGGCAAGAGAGAGACGAAGTAGAGCCTAATGCGGAGAGAGAGAGAGTAGCGATTACATTCGCCTTCGTGCTGGCTCGCAAGGATGCCTCGTGGCTCGACCGGAAGGGCGCAATCAGACGACCGTGGCCCACGCTGGGCAGCCAGGAAGATGCCTCGTGGCCTTGTGTGTGTGGCTGGGTGCAGCGGGAGGACGAGCGGCTATAGCTGCATAGCTCGTGACCGACGCGTGAAGATGACCGAGACCTTTTTGAGTATACCAAGAGTTCGACTGTACGGTTCGGCGCTCAGAATCGAAGTCCCTTAGCGCGGGAGCATGGGCAGCGCGGACTTTCTCCCACTCTCCCTCGCGACATACTCATACACGCGCGCGGCTCTCTCTCTCTCTCTCTCTCTCTCTCTCTCTCTCTCTCTGTGTTCGCTAGCTGGGCTTTCTGCTCTCTCACTTACCTTGTTCCTGAAATAACGTTTACGACATTACATATATATTTTTAGATATGTTTATATACAGTAATGAGGGAGAGAGACATAACGGGAGTAAGCTATTCAACTCGTTATATATATATATATATATATATATATATATATATATATATATATATATATATATATATATATATATCTACCTATATTATATAGACGTTTTGGACATACTCCCCCCCGCAGCCCCCCGTACAGCCCCCCCGCAAAATAAGGGAAAATTCTTCCATTTTTCATGTGATTTGAATAATCTGAAAAGCCCCCCCGCAGCCCCCCCGCACATTTTAGCAGCTTTTTCTTAAATATAATTTACTACTATAAAGAAAAACAAACCACCGTTAAAATATATCAGGTATAGTACTGCATTAAGATGTTGTATCAGCCTCGGGAAAATTCCACATTCTTCGTAGTAACTCTTCCAAGCCCCCATTACAAGCTCATAGCATAGTAGTATCTAAATTATATATAAGAGTAGAGATAAACCAATAGAGAGATAACTTAATAGTATATTATCACACTGTTGTGGGATCTGCTTTTCTACCTTTCTCGAGGCTTTCGCACGAGCACTGCGAGTGAGAAAATCGAGCAAGGTAGAAAAACACCTCCCACAACAGTATCATACGATATTTTATACCACGAGAGCCGAAAATTGCAATTAAAGTTTGCATTTTGAGGTTAGAGTGGTATACATTTTTTTTTCTATTTTTTCCACACCACCCATGAGGTAAATAGACAGGAGCGTTTTTTTGTAATATTTTTTGTTAAAGTTTGACTTTGTTTGAAGTAAATAATTCTTATAAGGTTTTTATTTTGCTTTTGTATTGTTAACACTTTGATGTGCGTATACTAAGCATTGACTTTTGCTTTTATATTGTTGACACTTTGATGTGTTTATACTAAGCATTGTCTTTTGCTTTTGTATTGTTATCACTTTCGCGTGTTTATATTCAGCATTGTAAAAACTTTATAAGATCATAAATGTTTTTAATTTATCAATTTCCTACTAACGTAAATAATGACGGTACGTATCAACATATATCTACGTTAGATTTTTTCGGTAAATTTGATCTATATGGTGCTTTTCTTCGTAGACAATATTCCGTTAACCAAAAAGTAATTTGTAAAAGTTGTTGCCCGCATCACAATTTTTATATTTTAATCATCACTATATCAAATTTTAATAATATGTACTATATTTAAAAACAAATTACTTACTACTTGAAAAATGATACATATATATCGATGCAAGTGGTATGAATTTAACCTCTTTTTTTGTCTTGATTAAGCTACTTCTAACAATTACGTTGAAAATTAAATTTACACTAAAACAAGAATCGGGGGGTTGGCGAGCGCAGCGAGCAGGGTGGCGGAGCCCCACTAGTATATATATATATATATATATATATATATATATATATATATATATATATATATATATATAATCAGATTATAAACTGCGACGTGTAGCTGGACGAGCAGCTCGCGAACACATACTCCTGCGCACACTAGAAGTCGCGTCGCAAAAACGTAAGCGTCATCGAGATAAGCGCGGACGATAACACAAGACGTACTGACTAGTGCGCACCGCCGCCGCGCATGCGCGATCGCGCTAGCTGACATGAGTCGGAGCGAGAGGTGGGGAGCGCGACTAGTGGGGAGCGCGCGCGTGCACTACTAGTGCGCACCACTAGTCGAGCCATGCCGCCACACTAGTGTCGCCCAGTGCGCCATCGCGAGTCCCGTGCACCATGACTGCTTCGTGACTTAAATATGACATTAGCGCCAGATAACGCGTAAGAGCAACCTCACGAATTCGCGCCATTTCTTCCTTTCTCTCTAGATGTGTGACGGATGTACCGTTTGCGTGGTTGACGCTGAAGGTGTCGCGCCGTCGAAAACGGTTATAGAGTGCGCAGATTCAGGCTTCCGGGTACGCGCAGGACTTTGAGGACGAGCGAAACTTCCTCCTCGTCCAGATTAATCTCAACCTTCAACGAGTCCTGACGTGCCGCTGCTATATATAGTTTCCGAAGTCGTTGTTGGGAGTGAAGCAGAGCTGTTGGGAGAACGTGTTGCTGAGAGAAGGAAGTAAGTCGACACAAATCCAGCTAAAATGCGATATTTATGTGTTTATTTCGTATATTGGTGGTAGCGTCGCGTCTTTGTTGAAATTATAGTCAAGATAAAATTGGTTCTCGCAGCGTCAAAACGTTGAGTCGCAGTAGATCCCTCTCGATCCCACCATTTTGTAATCGAATTATTGAGCCGCTGTTGATTGCAAAGCGATCCAGCCATTATGTTATCCGAAGTGCGTTGTGCCGCTGTTGATCACTAACCAATTCAGCAATCGTATAATTGAAGTTCGTTGTGCCGCTGTTGATCGCTAAGCGATCCAGCAACCGAATAGACTGAATATCGAGCGGCTGTCGATCTAGAAGATTCAGCTTTACTACATCGATTGCGTTGAGCCGCAGTCGATCTTAAAGATCCGGTAAAAATAAGTTTCATATTGAATGCGTCGTGTCGTCGCCGATCAGCTAATGATTCAAACGTCTCTACAATAACGGTTGGCGTAAAGCCGTCGTTGATTTCGCACGAAATCTGACCAGTTAAGCGTATTCATCCTTTAGTTGACTGTAATTCCGTAGCGACGTTAATTTGGCGCTATTTCAGGTGGGTGTTTCCTCGCGACGTTCGCCTAATTTTCGCGCTTTACAGCCAGTCAATATTTCAAGCAGTATTTGTTCGAGGCACCAGAGTTTCCGCCGATTCCAGGAAACGGAGAGGATTGAAGAACGCCATATTGGGAGACGCCGCGTCTATCGGCAGAGACACCGATGCCATTTTAACGGTGGCCGATAAAGTATCGCAGAACTGATACGGCTCAAAAACTACTACCCCATCCGATGTAAGTAGGGCTCTATTCGATTTTCAGTCAGGGCAACCTCGATTATAAATTTTCATCTCTCTTTACGAGAGCGCGCGAATGAAAATAGATAAAAATTAGATAAAAAAATATAACATTGTTGTAAATAAAAGCATATATTTTTTTTTTAATTTCGCGTATGCTGCATTCCCTTAAAAAAACGACAACGCATGATCATGGAACAAAACCTAATCGTTCGTTAGAACAAAAAAAAAATAAATAAACGCGGTAGGAAAGAAAGTGCAGCAGTAGCGCGTATAATACAAAAATCTAGAATCCGTGAGATTTGAATGTTCGCGTTACATTGTTGATGGCTCTAATCAAATGATATCTAAAACAAATATTTTAATTGAACAAAATCATATTTTACAAATATAATAGAAATAATAAAAATTAATCTATAACAAATCAAGTGTAAAAATCATGCATTTTCTTCACCAATTATAATTTATGTTAATGGCGTTATTTCTTTCTTGTAATCCAGCTTGATAATTGTTTCCTCGCTAATAAATTTGAACATTTTCGTCCTCTGGTTGTAATGGTGACACATCATCTAACATCCTGTAATCAAACAAATAATAATTAATTAAATGATTTTGAAAAATTGCTTTCTTGAAAGAAATTAAATACGTACCCATTTAGTTTTAGATAATTATGTAAAATTGCACATGTAATAATTATTTTGATAATTTTCTCTGGAGAGTAGATCAATTTTCGTGCTCTGCTCATAACGAGCCAAACACGAGTCAAGATTCCAAAACACTGTTTAATTTAAAATCTTGTTGTTATGTGCTCGTAGGTATAGTCAGTTTCTGGTGAGCCTTCTAGTGCGCCTACTATTGGAGTAAGTAAGATTGGAGAAGGTGTGTAGCCATTATCACCTATAAAAAACGAAAAATAGTTTAAATTAAAATTTTATATTAGTTTGAGTTTAAGTTCAGTTTCAAAATATCTTAGGTTAACTACAAAATGTTATTCATGTTGAGAAGAAAAACGTTACTTACCCAGGAGATAATATCGTCCTTCATTTTGGAGCACATCTACGTTGGTTCTAAGTTGTTAAGGCTCTTGTTGAATTTCACTGAATTGCCATATAAAAGAATCAGTAGCACTGCCTGGACATACTCGAATGGTTTTAATTATATTATCAGCATCTAATATCTGAAAAAATCATTTAAATTTGAGTACAATTATTGAATATAGTTACATAAAGCAATTTTTTAAAATTATAATAATTCCATCACACAGATGATACTTACAACCTGTACATTTATGAAAAGCTTCTTCATTTTGTGGTCTCTAAAATAAAACCTTGAAACAGTCAATAAGACCAAGTATATTTTGTATGCGATTATATTTAAGCGATTGCATCTCCAAAGGATTTTTCAGTGCTGTTTAATTCTGAGTTCAGTTTGAAGTTCAGAACCTTCTTTTTAAGTCAGTTAGTTCAGCTCTTATAAGGAGTGTTAGTGCTCGAAATTTTAGGCAGGCAGCGAGGCCCAAAGCTGAGTGTGTGCGAGCCTAGTGTGTGATCGTAACAACATGTTAGTGATTACATTTATATAGGACTTGATCAGCCTGCCAACATGCAACATTTCAGTAAGTCAACATTTTAGTACGCCTGTAACTGTCCGGGCTTGTGTACACCGCGAGAGACACGCGCAGAAAAACTATCGCGACTAGGGAGTACATCAAAAAAGTGATCAGCGCCAAACCAATCAGCGAGCAGCATCAGCAACGGCGACGGACTTGAGGGGGAAGCGGCAGCAGCAGCAGCGCCGGCGGACTGGAAGGGGAAGCGCAGTGGCTTGGCGCAGTAGCGCCTCAAGAAAGAAAAAGGCGCTGGCAATACGTCCAGTTTCTTACACTTGCGGTTTTAAATCAAATTCAAATTCTAAATAAAATAAAACGTAGCGAACAATTTGCCTCTTATAAAATATAAATATATATTTTAAAATTTTTTCTATTTTAACATCTGTGTAGTACAACTTCAGATGCAATACGCCCTCCGAAGCTCAAGTATACAAAACATTTTGTCAAATGGAACACTCTAGAGACATTACGTCTCAGGAGAAAGTTTCAGTTAAGACGAGCAACTCAAACAGTAATACATTTATTTGAGTAAAAATCTTTCTTAAATGAATGTAAACATAAATTCTATTCAGGTATAATAGCCTTCGCTACAATACGTTAGTCAAGAACGAAATACTTGGACATTGCTGCTCATCTCTACTTTCTTATAATACATAATAATCTTAGAGGCAATAAGTCCTTTAAGAATCACTTGTATTATAAAATTTTTGTCACACTAGAATTCTTCAAGGACACTACGTGTTAGAAGTAAATGCTAGATAAGGAGAGTATCTTAAACAGTAATATATCTGTTTAAGAAAAAAACTTGAAATAAAATACAAACACAAATTCATTTTCAGCTATATTAGTCTTGACTACAATACGTTAGCCAAGTCCAAAATAGTGATATTATATAAATTAAAATTCTAAATAAGAAGAGATTCAAATACCACGACATCCCGAACCACAAAATAATAATTTTTAAAAAGAGCTAAGTCAGAGCGTTTCAAGCCATTAAAAAAAATCTATTCCAAATTTATTTAAAATTATGTTGATTGTAACCGTTCTATAATTATTTATAGTACCAGAAAATGTTAAGCATGAAGTTGCCAACCTCTAAAAGATTTTGAAAACAGAGAATCTGCTATGTTTGCGAAACATGGGGACGGATTTAGTATACTTCGTGAACTGGGTTTACATAGAAACCTTGCTAGAAACAGCATTATAAAAAAATTACTGTTTGAAAGGTAAACAGGTTGGTCAAAGAAAGAATACGCAAGTTATGCTGGTAGATGATGAGTGAGTAATTAATTAATTATTAAATTGTTACATAGAATCAAAAATATGAATTTCGCCAATTATCATCATTATAATAATGCTTTGTAGCCTTGCTTGATTCCTTGGCCGGAATCTAGCCAATTCTGGTGTATCGGCTTAGGCGAGTGCGTGATATCGAATGACGTCTGCCGGAAACTCTCCAGAGAGCCGAGCACCTTCGTTCGTGGTGGGAGGTTCGAGAGAGCAGAGGTGGACTAGTTCGATAGCGCGTGCTATACCTCGGTATGATGTACCCAGTTTGGTACCGCCTTCAGTCATGTGTTGAGGCCATGCCAGCTGCCCCTATAGACAGGGGGCTCCGGGTAGTCGGACACATGCCGGAATGAAGAAAACTACTAAACATGGAGACCAATAACGAACATCAAGAAAATACACAGGAAATCCTGGAATTGGAAACCCTAAGGGTGCCAACAGCACAAGACGGTGGATATCCAATCCACAAAGCAAGCAGCAGTACCAGCATAGCTAGCGCCATGAGCGCAGCAGAGTACCGGTTCGAGAAGAAGGCACCGGTAGATGAAGAGAGCCAGACCATAAAGGAATGGCTAAAAGATCATGCCAGCCAGCGAGACAAGCTACTGGAAATAAGGCGCACGACCAGAGAAATGATGAAAACTCTGGAGAAGCAGAAGAACGTGAATATTACGATTAAGGATGGATTACCTATTATAGGATCCACCATAATCAAAGCTCTCACGACCCTCGACAAGATGGAAGATGCTTCAAAGAGGCAGTCCCCCCAACAACCCAGAGCGGACAATAAAAAGCCTCAGAGGACGACAAAGTCGAAGAAGAGGGAACGGGCATCATCCGACGGAGGAGATGGTACCCCCGCCCAAAAAGACAAGAAAGAGGACAGAAGGGCACCCTCCACGAGCAACAAAACTGCAGAGGCACAAGAGCCTTGGCAACTAGCGTCAGGGAGAAAGGCGAAGAAGAAGGAGAAGAAAAATCAGGAGCAAGACCAGCCTCAACAACTGAGGAAAAAGGCAGAGGATCAAGGCAAGAGTAAAGCCGGAGGAGCTGAATACGGAGGTTAAGTATCTCAGCAAGACAAAAGAGGGCGGCGTTCTGATTGGCGTAGGTAAGAGTGATGATAAAATGGAATCACTTAAAACGGCCATCCAAACCGCCATTGGAAAGGCAGGCACAGTCAGGGGAAAGATCTCCAGAATCATACTGGAATTTAGGGACATCGACAGTCTTACGACGCAGGACGATGTCCGCAGTGCTATCACAGCCGAGACGGGCGAAGAAGATGCCAAAGTCCATCTGTTCGAGCCGAACACGAGGGAGCAGAGGGTAGCAGTGACAGAAATAGATCAGATTAAGGCCACCACTCTGCTCAAAAAAGGGAAGATCCGTATCGGCTGGATAAACTGCCGAGTGAGGGTTCGCGCGAACCCCACGCGATGTTATCGCTGCCTCGGTTACGGACACGTAAAGGCGAGATGTAAAGGACCCGACAGGAGCGCCAACTGCTGGAAGTGTGGCGCGAGTGGGCACAGGGCAGCACTATGCACTGTGCCAACTCAACAAAAGAGATGTTTCTTATGCAAAGACGCTAAGATGGTCGAGGATAAGACAGTGCATGCACCAGGCACCGGTACGTACGCGGTCTTCCGGGCGGCCTTAAAAGCGGGAAAAACGCAAGGATAATGGCGCGGATACTTGAAGGCAACCTGCACAAAAGTAAGCTCGCCCACGAACTCCTACCGCAATTTGTCGCAGAGGAGAAAGCGGACATCCTCCTGGTAAGCGAACAGTTCACGGATCGAGACACACCCGGTTGGGTGTCCAACGATGCAAGGACCGTCGCAGTCTGGGTGCCGAGGCGCGGAATCGCAGAATCAGGGACGGGGGGGGGGGGGTGACTACGTACGGGTAAGGGTGGGCCGCATCACTTGCTTCAGCGTATATCTCTCACGGAACCTTACTGCGGCGGATTTCGCGATACGACTAGGGGTGCTAGAGGACGCAATAAGAGACGTATCCGGGGAACTCGTCATTGGGGACGACTTCAACGCGAGGGCCACGGAATGGGGTATGACGACAACGAATTGCAGAGGCAGGGCCATCCTCGAGATGGCAGCTCGACTAAGCTTAGTGGTAGCAAACGAGGGAAACACCACTACCTATCGCAGACCAGGTTTTGGGGAATCTATACCGGACGTAACTTTCGCAAGCGAAACGACAATCCGCAAAATCAGGGATTGGCATGTCATGGAGGAATATACTGCAAGTGACCACCAGTATATACTTTTTGACATCCAGGACGACCACAGAAACAGGACCAGAGAAAGAAAAAAGCAGACGCCACGGTGGAATACCCGGCGCATGAACCAGGACAAACTTGCTGAAGAGATGCAAAGGGCGGAGCTCCCACCAATTGGGCTCCCTCAGCAACTGAGCGGACGCGAAAAAGCTGAAGCACTAGTAGAACGTACAACACGTCTCATCACGGAGTTGTGCGACGCAGCTATGTCAGGGGTGTCTTGCGGCCATATAAGACACCCGGTATACTGGTGGACGGAGGAAATCGCAAAACTCAGAAAAGATTGCTTTCACGCTAGGAAGGAGGCTCAAAAAGCTCTGAAAAGACAAAAACCTGAAGCCCAGGACTTGTACGAGAGACACGACCAGGCGCGAAAAAGGCTGAGGGACGCGATAAAGGAAAGTAAGCGACGCTGTTGGGCAAAGATTGTCAACGAAGTGGAGAAAGATCCGTTTGGCGACCGATATGCGATCGTTACCCGAAAGATAGGAGAAATGAAACAAACGGAGCCCATGGAGGCAGAAGTGATAAAAAAGGTAATCGATGGGCTGTTTCCCACAAACCCCATCAGACCTCAGGCAGAAAGAACGAATGTGCCGATAGACGAGATACCCCCTTTCACCGAGGGCGAGCTTATGGCGGCAACCTCATCCCTGAAAAGCGGCAGAGCACCAGGACTGGATGGTATTCCGGTGGAAATGCTGAAAGTCGTCGCATTCCAACGGCCGGAGCTGCTACTGGAAATGTACAATCTGTGCCTGATACAGGGTGTATTCAGCTGGAGATGGAAAAGGGCAAGATTAGTCCTTATCGAAAAACCGAAAAAAGAAGCGGACGCGGACACTTCTTATAGACCATTGAGTCTGTTGGATACGATGGGAAAGCTGGAGGAAGCGCTGATTAAACTGCGAATACTTAGCGCCGTACGCGAAGCGGGAGAGGTTAGACACGCGACTAGAGACATCGTAGTTTTGGTAACGTTAGATGTAAAAAACGCGTTCATTCAAGCAAGATGGACCGACATACATGATGCCTTAGTGTCTTTCGGTGTGCCGCAATACATTATGCGTCTTACGGAAGATTATCTGAGGGATCGGGTTATAGAGTATGACACGAAGCAGGGACGTAGAAGAAGACCTATAACTGCAGGAGTAGCACAGGATTCGATCTTAGGGCCGGACTTCTGGGGCATCTCGTACGACGGGCTTCTAAAACTCGAAATGCCGGGAGGCGTGATGCTTGTGGGATACGCAGACGACGTAGCCGCGGTTATAACGGCACATAACGTGGACATCGCGCAAGCGAAACTAAACGCGATAATGAGTAGAATGCTATGGTGGATGTCAAAGCACGGCTTGACTTTATCGCTTAACAAGACCGAAATAGTCCTCCTGACAGGAAAGCGCATACCTACCATCATACCGATGAAGGTAGGCGGCGAGACTATAACGACGAAACCATCAACAAAGTATCTAGGGGTAACTCTGGATACGAAGCTGAACTACGGAGAACATCTAAATCGCGTCTGTAAAATAGCCATGACTAGGATAGGTCAGCTTAGCCGACTCATGGCGACCACCAACTCTATTCTATTATACAGAGCAGAGGTGTGGGCCGACGCGATGAGTATGAATAAGTATCGGAACAAGATAACGGCTGTACAGCGAAGGGGGGCCCTTAGAATAGCATGCTCCTACCGGACGGTCGCGGCCGAGGCATCGATGGTAATCGCGGGGGGTAATCCCCGTGGATCTTCTCGCTACTGAACGCAAGTGGATCTACGAGGCTCGATTAGCGACGAATAGCATCTCGATCGCCGCGGAAGAAAGAGAAAAACAATGCGCAATTGGCAGACTAGGTGGACCGAATGTCCAAAGGCTAGGTGGACTAGGATCCTTATTAAAGATGTATGCCCGTGGGTGGACAGGAAATGGGGGGAGGTCAACTTTTACCTCACCCAGTTTCTCTCAGGTCACGGATACTTTAGAAGCTACCTGTTCGCGATGAACAGGGTGGCATCACCGGGGTGTAAGTACTGCGGTGACGAACGGGAAGACGTGAGACACACGTTTTTTGACTGCCCCCGCTGGGCCGAGAAACGTAGAGTACTGGAGCTGACGATAGGGGCGTTCACGCCAGAGACTGTAGCTGAAACGATGCTTGATAGTAAGCAGAACTGGGATGATTTAACGGCGTACGTTGAGACGGTTCTCCGCGCGAAGAACAATAACGCTTGCTTGCAAGACTAGTTGTCGGCTAGAATAACTTAAGACAGGCGACCCCCCGAAGGAATGCGAAAGCGGATACCGGGGGGGGGGGGGGGGTTCGCAGCCTTCTGAGAGCGGGAGTTTGAGTGAGTATACGTGGTGTTGTCCCACACCAGGAGAGCCTCACACACGGAAAGTCTCGCACGGCTCCTGTCATGGTGCATTAAGTATTCCTCCAACTCTCCGGATAAACAAAAAAAAAGCCTTGCTCGATACGCCAATTTATTATTGTTATATTTGAAATGTAATAATTTTTTAGATTAATATTATATAGAATTTATTTGAATATAACAGTAATTTTTATTATAAAAATGAATTATTCACAAAATCAAATACTTTTTACAATTTATTCAAACTAAATTTATTACTTTTTACACACTATTTCAACATTTTTCACTTTTTAATATTCGCATTATTTTGTTTAAAATTATTTCAATTTTTGTTAAATCTTTTCATTAAAGGGAAAGAAAAATTGATTTTTTTGTAGCCTATACTTCATATTTCGACATTTAGCGATATTGTACCTTGGATGATAAGTTGCTTATTTGCTGTTTTGCGTTGTTGGTAGGTTGGTACTACTGCACCTAAAGATTTATCTCCCGGCGAATTTTTGCTGAGGTAATTGTTCCGTGAGTTACCGAATACCGATACTCGATCTGATAGATTATATAAATAATCTTATTTCAGTGACAATCATTCACAGAATTATATTTTTTGTAACCATAAATTGTTATTTATTCATTTTGTATAAAACTGTGGAAAATAAAAGTAAAAATAAATAATTAAATGAATTTAAATCTTCCCATTTCGGTTGGTTGTACTCCACTACACCTGGCCATCGAGTCGCTGAACTTTGACAGGTGTTTCTCAATCTTTTGATTCCTGATTAAGCTGCAGTACAGGAGATGACTCGAGAGGGAGGCCGTTACTGGAGGAAGCTAAGGCGACTTTGAGCTTGGCCCGAGAAACTCTGGCAGCGACGTTCTGACTTACTGTGATCTCAGTGACGCCCCAGGGTGCTGAAAGACTGGAACCCTGCAAGGTGGACGCGGCGAGAATAGGTTCCTACCCATCAGTTTACCAGACTATCCCGTGCGAGAGCGTTAGCGTAAACAAACGTTCAATGTGCACATGGCCGGCCATCACTTGTGCTCCAGGTGCTATCGCGATTCCGTTGCTCTACGTCTGAGGCTGAAGAAGGAGTTCAGGACTGCTGACCCGTTCAAAACAAACCTGAACTTCAGGCTGCCTGAAAAATAGCCTTTCCAGCTAAGCGAGCAGCATCTGTACGCAAGGCGGTAAGTTCTGGAACGGTATCTAGGAAAAATCCACCTTAAGGTACCGTCGACATAAAGGTTTTTTTCTGCTTAATCGAGAAGACGACACCGTTATCATTGGCCGTGTCTGTTGTCGCGTTGGTCTCGATACCAAACGTTCTACTCCTTTCTTTGGGATTATGCATAATTAAGAATGCGTCGGAATATTTAACAGTACTATAAAATGATACCGCTTTAAAAATGCTACACTGAAAAAATAATTTGTAAATCTACAAATCTCAGAGTAGAAAATTAAAAGTCTCATTTTAAGAGTAGTAGAATTAAAATGTTTTTACTCTGAGATTTGTAGATTAACGAATCAGTTCTTTCAGTGTATCCCATTTAAAGCAGTACCTTTTTATAGTACTATTAAATAGCCCGACGCATTCTTAATTATGCAACGCGTGTTATGCTGCACGACAATCCCACATATCTGTATGCGCCATAAATTCTGTCTAGAGATATGACCTCGATAGACCCCCTAACGAAATTTAAAACTTCGATTTGAGTTTTATTGCTAATCAGCCCAAAACATATTAGGCAGATTTTATAAGCTGATATAAGGTTTATTAGGCTTGATAGAACACAAACAGATTTTCAGACCTATACGCTTATAGCATGCTATGAGCGTACTGAAAAGAACTTGTGCACATAATCCTATAACCCATAAATAACATAAAGCAATACAACTTATTTTGTTTAAAATCATGTGACTTCTACTGCAAGGTGGATCCAATTTACAGACTTGGCATGCTCGAAGCTTTTGTCATAAGAAACACTTTCACCATTGGAAACCCAAAATTACCTTCGCGTACGCTAAGTACTAGACTCGTATAGCTTATATTCTAATATAGCAATATGAAACAAGCTATATGAGTCAAAATAAACTTTTTTTCATATTCTACAGAAAATTTACAGAAAAAGGTATTTATGTGTTTTTACCTAAAATGCTTCTGTTTTGAGTTTTTTGTCTACTGTTTTTCTCTTTTCAACTTATCTCCTTTACGTCCGTAATATTTTGGCATACCTGGTGCAAGAGATCACCGGTTTAGAACCCAGCTAAAATATATAAATCCCCTGAGTATACGAATCTACAGATTCCTACCATACCCCCTCATAACTCCTCTAATCTTGTATCAGTTTAGATACTAGATACTTTTAGCCTTGCACAAGATCTTCATTGCGGCGTGGTTGGTAGTACATGTATTCTAAGTCATGACTGGCTGTTGATAATTGACTTTTGGTGAATTTTTAACTTAATCTAATCTTGAAAATAGTATATTCCGCACCAAGGGAAGGAAAGAACTTCCGAGTGCAGATAATAACATGTGTAAATTAACACCCGAGCTGAAGGTGATAATATAGCCTCGCCAGTATGCCTTACGTCCGCGGTATACTATTTTTTGCAACAACCGGCCAAAAGCACCACATTTCCTTTTGGGCGCTGGGAGGGAATACGGTACTTTTAGTCTAGCATTTCGAAAATTTAAAAATGTTTTCAGACTAGTGTATAAGTGTTATTAATCCAAACTATTTGGTATGTAGGTACATATTGAAATAAGATTTGAACGAGGTGAACATGGAGATGGTGATCCCTTTGACGGTCCTGGTGGCACACTAGCACATGCTTATTTTCCTGTGTATGGAGGAGACGCACATTTTGATGACACTGAACAATGGACAATAAATAGTTTCCGAGGCACTAATTTATTTCAAGTAGCTGCTCATGAGTTTGGCCACTCTCTTGGGCTAAGTCACAGTGACGTTAAATCTGCCCTCATGGCACCATTTTACAGAGGGTATGACCCAGACTTTTTATTGGAAAGTGATGACATTCAAGGCATACAGGTGATTTTATATACTTTTCTTTATTAATTTATTATTCTTTGACCTAATAACCTTGAACATAGTACAGCCTAAAGAGGTCCTATTACCGTGTATATAATTAATCACTACTACGAATTCATTGGCACTTAGCATTCTCCGAAGTAATATGTCGTCCCTATATGTTATTACATATATATTGTTTGAATAACGAATATTTAGTCCAAATAAAATCTACAAAAATTGATATCTGATAATTGAATGGATTTCTAATACATGGGACTGCAAGAAAGATAACTGTAAAAAAGATTTCATTGCTGACCGAATATTACGAAAATTATTGCAAATATTAATACCGATATAGTATATTGTGTACCAAGGGCGTAAAGTAGGCAGTTTTTCAGTACATGTTTTAATCATTTTTACGAATTTTTCAAAAAGCAGGCAAATAGACTACTTTAGGGCCCTTTTTAGGTTTAAAAATGCTGAAATCGTGCATGTGTTACAAAATAGTATATTGTGTACCAAGGGCGTGAAGTTGCCTTTTTTAGGCCAAGTGTGGAGTTTGCAGTACGAGCCTCAGACGAAAACTGCAACCACACGGGGCCTATCTAGTCCTTGGTCCATACCATATTTTTTGTAACACAAGTACGGATTTTCGCGTTTTTTTTAGCATATCGAGTGGGACTGATGCAACTTCTTTCATATATATATATATTGGGCTGAAATTTTGCATGGTGATATGTTTCAATCTGTTAAAATAGTATATCCACTTGTCTTTATCTTAAGTGCTTAAAATAAGCATCTACACTACAAATTAAACATCTTGCACGAATACACTGAATATAAGGCACTATAACGATAAATACTGCCTGCGACTGACTCGTATACTGAGTTGGGAATATCTGTCAAGATCATCACTTTTACACTTCATCATTAATAATCTTGAATACACAAATTTCACCTAATATTTCTAATATCTAAACCCACATAAAAAGTGTACATTTCAGTGTGAGTGTTGAGTGTAGTCATGTTTGTATATATGCATGAATTATGTGTAAGGTTAGATTGCTATTCCTAACATATTACCTTTTATTTTCTAAATTTTGTTGTAAAAACCTTTTTTTTAACGTCAATGATTTTAAAATTTACTGATTTAAAGTAAATTTGATTATTAAGTTTATGAATTTTAGGTTATAAACCCCTTAGTGGATCAAGTACTCAACATAATGTAGGCATATTATGTTAAAGTATCCTGATATATTATGCTAAGAAAATATGGCCACTAGATATCGACAGGCCATATCTTATGGCGTATTTTCTACGAGGGTATGCACTACCTGCACCCCATCATTATGTATTTTATTTTTAGAACAAGTTTTATAGGTATTTCAATAAGTTCGCTCAAAAAGACATCAAATCTCTAAAAAAAAACTTAACCAAAGTAAAAAGGTTAGGCGCGTTTGATGTTTTGCGTATCATCATGCATGTCAATGATTTTGTTTACAGTGAAATTACAGATTAAAAAACAACTGAGATCAATTATAAAAAGTCAAGTTTACAATCATATTATTTTATTTATAATATGGAAAACGAAAAATCATTATGTTTAATTGAGGTCTGAGTCGAATGAGTGGTAATTTAAACTTAAGTAATATATTGATCAATTACAAATAACTCAAAAGATATTTACTACGTAACTTGCCATGCCCCTCACATTTTGTTCATGGTGCATATTTGTTCACGGAGTGGTCTTATTGTAAGTGTACCTTTCTGCATATTTTATTTGTCTCCAGTAGCCGCCGGAAAGTCTCTTGAAACTACTATCGCCTTTGTATATTTTTAATTGGAATCCCGCACTGAGGTTAATAATATAAATTAATCCTCTCTTGACAGTTGGCTAAATAAGACGTCACTCCTATAGTTATGGTTGTATCGCAGACTAATATTTCGCTGCGCTATTGAGTGGTGCGATTCAATTCTTATGAAACGAAAAGAGGAAGAGAGAAAAAGAGAAGTGATGCGCAATAGAGGCGTTCAGCCTGTTTAATAATGTGTCACCTACCTTTCTGTATTTTCTACTACTGATCTGCTCTGCTCCCAGCACGTCCTCTCAGTGGCGTCGATTTGGCTACCAAAGCAGATGGGTTTCGATTTCGAATAGGTACGTCAGGGATCAGGAGTTTTAGGGTTAAATGTGCACTCGCGATTTAATTTTAATAAAATTTATTCAATTGCCACGCGATTTGGAATTAACGCTCGCTCGCAACTATCTAACGTCTTGCGAATTATTCTAGATTTTCAAGAATGACAATGTAAGTATCTAACGTCTTGCGAATTATTCTAGATTTTCAAGAATGACAATGTAAGTATGTTAAAATTTTATAAGTCCACACACTGTTGAAATATACCGGACCGAATTCGGGCAGAGCTTTCGCGTGGCGATGATTTTCGAAGCAGACTGAGAACGTGAGGACCCGTTGCTGGGTTCTTTTATGCTCTCGTAGCAGAGACGATCTCCAATTTTTCGTCTCCATGGTGGGGTGGATGTTTGGCCAATTAGGAGGCCTAGATGAAGCTCCTCGCCTTATTTGGAGCGTTTAATGCATGTGACGTTGCAGGGAGGACCAATCAGAAAACCAGAGTAAAAATCCTCTCCTCTAGTACATCGAGTCCCCTTGTGCTCTTCTCCTGTCAAACTGGCCTCTGATTTACCCTCCTTATCTACAGGCTCATAGAAGCTTCTTCTATGGATTTTGAGCCGACTTGCGCGGTGTCCTTTTTGGGGGCTCCTCGAGCTTCCAGCACGCGTGACTTATGTGTCACTTGCCGATAGCGCTGCGCGCTCCGTGGGTTTCCCCTTCATTGCACGTGCATCGCTTTCGGGTATGCGCGGTCCATGACGTACAGTAAGCTTCTTGTTTTTTCTACTTGCGTCTGCTGTGTTCCCGCCGTGGGTTCGTAATGTGTGCGTGCATATCGGTGTGCTTCGCTTCGTCTTATGCCTCCACTGTGGAGCCGCAATGTGTGCGTGCATATCGGTGTGCTTCGCTTCGTCTTATGCCTCCACTGTGGAGCCGCAATGTGTGCGTGCATATCGGTGTGCTTCGCTTTGTCTTATGCCTTCTCTGTAGAGCCGCAATGTGTGCGTGCGTAACGGTGTTCTTTACTTGGTCTTATGCCTCTGCTGTGGAGTCGCAATGTGTGCGTGCATATTGGTGTTCTTTACTTGGTCTTATGCCTCCGCGATGCAGCCGCAATGTGTGCATATGTATGGGTGTTTTATTTTATCCTGATTATTCTACATGAATTTACTATTATTATTGATTTTCCTTACTGATTTGACTTCGAGTTTAATTATATTTTTATCTTTACTTCGTCTTACGTTGTCGTTCCTTATTCTTATTTATTTAATTAATTATTGATTTTGTCTATTTAATTGAGTTTTCTATATCTTATTATACACCGCATTCTAGTGGAAAGGGTGTCTATTGATTTATTTTATAATAACTAACCATACTTGTTTTTAATATATCAAAAATGCGAAAGAATTAAGTGAGCATTTCACATATTTGAACTATAAATTTTGTTAAAGGAAGCTACGTGCCAAAGAATGGGCAGCGGTTTTTTCAATAACTATATAATATTACTCAATAACAATACATTCTTTAAATTTAATTTAAATTTAAATAATATGTGTTATGTTTCAATGTTATGATGTAATTACTTCTAATTTTAAAATAAAATTATATTTTAATAATGGTGTATTATTTTATTTTTGTTTTTGTTTCATATTTCTATTATTATAAATTTGTGGATTATTTATATTTAAAACTTAATTAATAGATTCTAGCTGTAAATTCACTCGCTAACGCTCACTGGTTATAATTGAACATTGATTGAATTTAATAATATTTCTTAGTTGTCTTTGTAGTCAATGAAATTTAAGTAACACTAACTGTCGTTTTTACACTAAAACGCGGTCTTCTGTAGTTCGTATTAGATGAAATGTCTACAAATGCTTCACAACTGTTATAATGTATTTATCTTAACTAAAACTGACAACTACGATTTGAGATTAGGTCACTGCAGTCCTTTTTTTTTGCTGTAACATTTTCAATACAAAGTTTTTCAACAAATTAGTTAGACTTACAACAGTTAGATTTAGTATAATTTATGAATCAAAACTGTTCGTTATTTTCCTCAATAATACTAAATTGTAAATTTTATTATCATCTGCAAATCGCCATTGGAAGCGCTAAGATTTAGTTCATTATTTTGTTTATTATTTATATTAAATAATAAACAAAATAATAATTAATAAAATAAGATTATAATTTGTAAAGGGCGGATATAGCACCCGTAAGAGCTAGTCTAGCAATCTCTGATAATGCAATCAATGAAGAATGATGGAATCGTCAATAACAGCAAATTTTCTAACCACAAAAATATTATATGTAGTAACGATATTTTATCAGATAATTTAACAAGTAATCAAATAAGACAATCAAAAAATAACAGAGAAAGCTTAATCTTGTTAACTCTAAAAATGTGCATATTAAAAAAAGTACAACTAACTCAAAATCAACCCTGATAGAAACGATCAGCATGTCATACCCATAATATGCCATATTTTATGGGCTATGGCGATAATATTTCGATGGATATGGCTTGGTACACGGTGTGGTCTGGTCTAAGGAAAAATATATCATGATAACACCCCTAATATCTAGGACAAATTTTACCAGAAGAAAGTAAGATTCCAAAACACAAATGAATGATGTCTAGGTCTTCGGGCTCGCCGATGATTCAGGATCTGCATATTGGATCTGTTTTTCGTCGATATCTCGTAAAGGAAGGCTTTTCGTAAAAAACGAACGAAATTTTCGCCTCATATATGGGGCTCGAATATCGTCAGATTTTTCAATTTTGAGGTTAGGAATCCTTGTTTCATCAATATATCGTAAAGCCTTTCTTATACATAAATATATACATATATACATATTTTATTGTTAAAATATCAAAATATTTAAAATTATGTACAATCCTAATTGCATTTAATACTAAAAATCACATCAATATAAATCATTTCCAAAAATGTACATTTAAATAAATATTTAACGCAGTATACAGTTGAACACACTTCAACGTTAACGTGACAGTTAAATTTTAATAATTAGTATGGGCCCCTAGTGGAAATAAAAAATGTGTAATAAAATATAAGAAAATGTAACAAATCGTACTATTTTGTATGTTTTTGTTGGATTTCGGCCTTTTTTTTACGTTTTATTATAGTTTGCTACATTTTATTATATTTTTCACATTTTATTACAATTTATTAAAAATCCATTGATCCAGGATTTTATGGGGGTCTCTTTTTTGAAATGACAAATGTAACAATACGTAAAAAAGTATAACAAAATGCAAAAAATTGTCTGTAAGCGTAATATTATATAAGAAAATGGCGACTTTTTTATTTTCTTACTTCTGCTTACATCCTTCTACTTTTTCTTACAATTTCTTATGCATTGTTACATTTTATTATAAAATTAATAATTACAAAAATATATTGACTATATTAGGCAGTAAAATAACATATGTAATAAAATGTAATAAAATATGAAAAAAGTTAACAAATCTGAAAATGTAAGAAAGTGTACAAAAACGTATGAGAAAAAAGGTTCGAAGTCCAACAAAAAGGTACAGTTTATTACATTTTCTTACATTTTTTTACATTTTATTACAATTTATAACCTTTTTTTTCCACTAGGGGCTGTATGAAAAAACAAATCAATTATCTATTGATCTATGAGCTGTGTATTTTATAATATATTATCTATTGATCTTTTATCGATTATACTGTTTTAATCAAATTTTCATTTTAGCGAAGTTTCTTTTGCTATTTTGATTTGATAAGATACAATGACATTGTTATCTACATCGATCGATCGATCGTTTGATTCTTTTAAAATGATAAATACAATTATTAGTTGTTTTATCAGCTGAACTTATTATTTTATCATCTATATTATTTTTTGATTAATTTTTAGCAGTTACTTTATCTTCGTGTCGGCTTCTAAAAGAGTTAAATAATAATTGCTGTATATAATACCCTGTTGAAAATAATAACGTCATTTTATGACGGCATTGACTGACGTCATTAAATTACGTTAAATGACGTCATTATACAGGGTGAGTCATTTTAATCTTTAATCTCAATTATCTCGTTAAAGCATGCCAGCGAAAAAAGTTTCGGGTAAAAGTTTTAGGATTTTTTCCTGGCTATCTGATGATGACCTTGACAATGTCATTGAGCGTGACCTTCAAGGTCATTTGAAGGTCAAGTCGATTTTTTCAAATAGAAACCCCTACTTTTGGCACCAGAAATGGAGAGAGCGGGAAATTTTACGTTTGAATATGACCTTGCCTTGACCTTCAATTCAATGGTCAAGGTCATTGGTCATGCCGATAACAGTACAACTGGTTAGCTGAACTCGAATGCATTCAAGGAGAAAATGTTACCCACAAAAGTTTTCAGTTTTCTCCCCGGCTGACGAATGGTCATCTTGACCCTGTCGTTAAACAGGATCTTCAAGGGCATTTCAAGATCAAGTTGATTTTTTGAAATGGAAACCCCTACTTTTAGCCCCATAAATGAAAAGAGAGTGACATGCGTTCAAAAATGAAAAAATTTTCATTATTTCCAGAAATTTTCAATATTTTCTAAAATTTTCGTAATTTTTTCAGTTTTCAAAAATATTCAAAGTCATTCCATTATATTGTATTAGTGTCAATTTTCGAAATTCTTGATGTAGTTAAGTCATTCCATTATTTTGTATTAGTGTCAATTTTTGAGAGTGAACTACTCTTAACAGTTATGTAGATAGCAAATTAGTGCAGAAAAGCTTAATCGTGTTTTTTACTTCTTGTAAATCGATAATTATTATTGAAAAAAATCTGTTTCCCTGTTTACTGGTCTGTAACAAATTATTTTGATTTTGATCATGGCTGATTATGGTCCCAACGAAATCGTTGATATGATCATGATTTTGGGAGAAAGTCGAAATAATTATGCAGCAGCTGCCAGACTTTATGCTGAACGCTATCCCAATAGGAGACACCCAAGTAATGTTACTATTCAAACCTTAACTCAGAGAGCTCGAAATGGAGCTTTTGTTCGTCAACGCCGTCATCATGAAAACGACGAAAACGATCCTCGTGTTATTACCATTCTAGCGATTATTCGTCTTGATCCTCACATTAGTACTCGACAAATAGAAAGAGAAATAGGTATACTTCAATCAACAGCATCCCGAATATTGAGAGCGAGAAGATATCATCCTTATCACATAACATTAACACAACAGTTAACTCCAAATGATATGATTTTGCGAGTACGTTTTTGTCGATGGGCAATACGAATGATTCAACAAGATCAAGACTTTTTCAGGCACGTTCTTTTTTCAGATGAATCAACATTCAGCAACACTGGAGAATTGAATAGACATAATTGCCATTATTGGTCAGATGAAAATCCTCATTGGTTCAGGCCCATAGAGAATCAACACCGCTGGAGTGTTATGGTCTGGTGTGGAATCATCAATGGCTATTTGATTGGTCCTTATTTCTTTGAAGAGAACGTGAATGGGGTAAACTTTTTGAGATTACTTCCAGACATTTTACCTGAATTACTAGAAAATGTAGACAAGGCTAAGAATGTGGATCCAATTAGATGGAGCACCACCACATTATGCACGCATTGTTCGTGATTATTTAAACACCCGCTACAATGGCAGGTGGATTGGGCGAGGTGGCCCAGTTGCCTGGCCCCCTCGTTCACCTGATTTAACCCCTCCCGATTTTTACTTATGGGGATATCTTAAGAATGTTGTTTATGCTCAACGGCCAACAACGCGAGATAATATGATCAAACGCATTCGTACAGCTTGTGCAGCAATCCCTCGAGATGCTCTACTTAGAACCATAAGACAATTCAGAGCTCGACTTGATCTTTGCATCCAACAAAACGGCGGTAATTTCGAACAATTAATCAATGGTTAACTCCAGTTAACATTCCATAAAAATACCAAAAAAATACCAAAAAAGGAAAAAACAAAAAAAAACAAATAAAAAATACAAAAAAAAAATAAAACAAAAAACAAAAAATGGGATGCTAAATCCTTTTGACAACCTCCTCGATGGTGCATCCTGGGTTCGGCTGATGTCAAAGGTAATTTCCGCACAAAAGATGATTTGTTTCCAAAATCACATGTTCGAACGTAAAATTTCCCGCTCTTTCCATTTCTGGTGCCAAAAGTAGGGGTTTCTATTTGAAAAAATCGACTTGACCTTTTAAATGACCTTGAAGGTCATGCTCAATGACATTGTCAAGGTCATCATCAGATAGCCAGGGAAAAATCCTAAAACTTTTACCCGAAACTTTTTTCGCTGGCATGCTTTTCCAACGAGATAATTGAGATTAAAGATTAAAATGTCTCACCCTGTATGACGTCATTTGACGCTACAAATTGGAACCTTTTATGACGTAATTATTTCTTGGACATTAGCCCCCATTTTCCGTACTACCATCCGGATGGTAGCACCTATATAGGCAACCATTTTATCAATTTTAAAGTATTTAAGAGTATAAGTATTTAGAAGTACAACCTGTTGAAAATAATGACGTCATAAAAGGTTCCAATTTGTAGCATCAAATGACGTCATATAATGACGTAATTTAATGGCGTCAGTCAATGACGTAATAAAATGTATTATTTTCAACAACCTCAAGTTCCTCAATAGTAATTTTATCAAAATTAAATTTAAATTCAGCAAATTTTATTGAGTTAGTAGCGTTTCATATAATTGAAATTTTAGCAATTGTTTCTAAATTAATTTTATTTTTATAACCTTTTGATATTATAAAAAATGATAGAGTTAATGTATCATATATTCTAATCAAATTTTCTCGCATTTTACAAATATTTAATTGAACATTGCACGGGATATATTTAATACAATAGCGACTTGGCAATATAACTCTCGGTCGTGACGTCATCAACATGACACCCAGGCCATGCAGAATACATTGTCAGTATACGGAGTAGATCAGTATTTTCTAATTTTTTACATAATAAAGTGAACTATAGAGTAATAGTTTTTTTTGGTGCATTAATATAACATCAGTAAATACGTAGATTAATTTTTTTTTGCGTGACAGTATTGTATTTTCTTTAATAATAGAAAAACTCGTTTTGGAACATAACCTCTCACGATAAACAATGATAGTAACACTTCAAGAAATTTTTTAATTTGTTGAGTGTACAAGCTCAAGTAGAAATTTTATTGAAGGAGAAAGAGTGCTTAATTCTAAGCACATATTGAAATGTGGTAAATTAGAATCTGAGAATTTAAATATACGCGCATACTGTTATTTACAAATATCCAATTTGAAAGGACCACCTCATGAAATTAGTGGAGTTATTGGAATAAATGGCTCAATTATTAGTTTTAATTGCTCATGTTAAGCAGGGCAAAGTGAAAGATGTAAACATGTTGTTGCTGTGCTATTGTATTGCTACAGGTAATATTATAAATCATTTGGGAAGTTATTAATCGTTCAACTCAATACATAAACTTTGTTTCCTTTGAATTGCAGATGTAACGATTGTAGTGAATTGGAATTATTATCGAGTACATATCTCAAGTGTACATGGAAAACACCACAAAAAAAGGCTTTAGAGCAATATCAAGCAACTACCGTCGAACAACATGAGTGCTACAATAAATTATATAAAGGCTGTGATACAATTGCTCTGTCTGCTCATCAGATATCTCAATTGCAAGAAAGATTGTTAAACTCTTCTAAAAATGCGCTTACAAAGCACATGTAAGTAGTAATTTTTGTTTATTTACACTGATTTATACACATGATTTATACACTAATTTATACACATGATAATCAATTATTATACATATGCTGATTTCTACAATATACAATTTCTATTTATAAATGTATGTATACGTAAGCAATTTTAACTATTGTTTACTAGTACTGGAAGACACGAAGTTTTAGATGTTAACAGTAATAACAATCATGATGATAAAACTTTAGAACTAATAAAAGCAATAGTCTATAATGAGGAATCAGACGTTATGAAAAAAGTAGCTTTAGTTTCAGTTTCAACACTGAAAGATTGTTGCTATGAAAAGTTGATCAGTTTTTACAAAGAAGATATTCTAGTTTCTTGTATTGAATTGGAAAGTAATAATGCAGAATGGAGGAAAATTCGACAACACCGTGTGACAGGATCAAGAGTATATAAATTATATACGTACAGTTCAAATAAGAAGCCTGATTGGAAAAACAAGTCTTTATCGTACTTTAATCCAAAATCTTTTAAAAGCAAATATACAAATCATGGGATTAAATATGAGCAAGAAGCAATAAAAGAATATGAAAAGTACACAGGAACAACGGTTACAAGATGTGGAGCTGTTATTTCAAGATCGAATGCTTGGATGTCGTACACTCCAGATGGTGTAATTGTAACAAATGGTAAACCTTCTTTGTTATTAGAAGTGAAATGTCCTTACGCTGGTAAATCCAAAGGTATAACTGAAGTACTATCAAGCTTGAAATATATTAAAATAACTGGAGAAAGTGTTGTATTTACAGAAAGACATGAATACTATGCTCAAATACAAATGGGAATGGCCATTTTGAATATATCATCAACAGCTTTTATGATCTATGCATCATCAGACTCCAGTTTTATTATTTTTGATGTACCATATAATGAAAATTATATATTCAATATCTTAGCCAACGTTAAAAGATCTTATTGTGATAAGATGATCCACTATATCTGTTCAGAAGAAATAGAAAATGTACAAAAAGAAAACAATATAGTTTGAAACAATAAAACATTTTATTATTAAATATAAAAATTATGAATATAATTATTTATTAAATTTGTCATCTTTCAATATAGGACTTGTCAAATTCACAATAGCTGCAATAATCACAAATATTTGATCGATCCTGGGCACCAAATATGATGGTACTTTAGAACTTAAAATCTTAAAAATTTTTAATCTTTGATTAGATCTCTCTATGTGTACTCGAGCTTTAGCAATCTTCGCGTTCAATAGAGCTTCTTCTTTTGAAAATTGAATTTTATTTGTTAAAAAAGGTGGTCTTATTAACTGCACATTGTGTTCTCGACAAGCATCATCAATAAGAAAACCTTTATCTGTCATTAAACCATCTCCAGGTTCGAATAATTTAATTAAATTACTCTTATAAAATTCGCCTTATCGGAACTTCTTCCTAAGAATGCCTTGCTAATAAATGTGCTCAGACCTCCTGGTGATACTGCTGTCATAAATCTAATAGTATTATCACTTTTGTATGAAGAATACGTTCCAATTTGACAGCATTTTTTCCATTTTTCTGTAGTTTTCTTCACTACTTATACGGAGCATTACATATAACATGCTAAAACTAATATTTTGCTTTAATTTTGTTAAAGTCAATACAATTCTATCTTTTATAGATAACTTTGACTTAAAATAGCACTTTGCGGCTTTTGGACTCACAATTTGGACAACATCTTCGAACAAATTTAAAAGATCGAAACTTGGTAGGCCAGTTAAAATATTTAAGTCTTTGTCGGTATTAACAAATTTGTTATACACATCATATTGCACTTCAATTTCACTGTCTTGTATTGCATTACTTTCAGGCTCTTTTGTAGGTACAGCTTCAACAGTTGCTTTTACAGGGACGTTTTCTACAGGTATATCTACGACTGGCACATCTTCAGCAGGTGCTTCTACAGGTAAGTTTTCTGCAAGCACATCTCCTGGTACACCATTTGGCACTTCAATTGATGTATTCTTAACAGGTACAGTATTATTAACAAACTTTTCTTGATCAATTTTTTTCTTATTACATCTATTAATTAAACGAACACTTCTTTCTTGGCCATTAATGTTTTTTCTGAGTGTTGACTCAGTAACTGATTCACTTATTGGTAAGTTCAGTGACGGTACTGCAGATTTTTTCAATTTTCTATACTCTGATGGATAATCTAATAACAAACAATATAAATTTCAATATAATATTATATAAATGTAAGGTAATATTTGTGTTGGCATACGAACCTGGCATTGCATAATTATTTTTTATTTTTTGTGAAATGCATTGAACAGACTTGACTTCTAGAACCGATTTCCTTTAGTTTTAGAACTTTTTTCCATGCCAATCTACTGATTCCTCCGTGTTGAATTTAGTAATAAATTTTACAGTAATTTGGCCAGCCTTTGGAAAACGATGAAAACGTAACACAGGATTTTTTATAGCATTACTGGTGCAAACAGAAACACAACAATATGTTCTACTACTGGTTTTTTTTTGGTGAAAATTGCATGCCTGCCTCTTTTTGGTTATTACAATCCATGTTGCTTGAATATACAATAATTTGTTATTAATATTTATCAATTTTTACTATTTCTAGCTACAAATACCTGATTGTGGACTTACCTCTATAACCTATACAATGCTTTGATCATCCTAAATAAAACATATTAACAATTTCAGGGAGGGAAAAGTACCATCATCTTATAGTAAATTATATGCGTTATCACATATATAAAATTTAAGAGCTGTCACGTTATTTTTTGTCAAAAATTAGTAAAAACTACTTTGCTTTGTATACTACTAATGTATTTTTCATGGCCTGGGCGTCCATGTTGATGACGTCACGACCGAGAGTTATATTGCCAATAGCAAAAACACCACAATCATAATAATGAGTCCGATACTGTACTTGTTTAAAAGATATGCGTAAAATATCTTTGTTTGAAAACAGCCTATCAATAAAAATTGAATGATCATCATCATCAAGACATTTTTTGTTAATACTATCAAACATTCATATTACATTGTCTTTGTACCACAAACAAATCCAGTATCTGTTTGTACTTAAACTAGATAAAAGTATTTGAATATATTCTTTATGACTATCAATAGGTTGAAGATTAGACAATCTCTGAAAATTAACTGCAGATTGCATATCAATAATCGAGTAAAATTTTAAAATGTTGTTGAATTGAAGTATATGGTTCTCATTTAATAAACTTTTAAAATTAAAATTATTTCTAATTCCTTTTAAAATAAGTACATCTATAGTATCATAAATTGCCGTACAACAGCAAATAATCTATTTTTTATTTTTATTTTCAGTACTAATTAATTGGTGTAAGTGATTTGCAGCATAAATTTTATTATCTCTTTTTTAAACAAATCTCATATCAACAGTGACGAAGTGCCGTAGAAAACTATACAATTTAAATACATAGCAAAATCACGCCAGTGATAAATAACTATATGCATATGATAATATAAAAATTTCACGATGCTTACTAGATAATAATGAGACATCATATTTTTGTATTTGTTTACTAAAATTTTAGCGTCTTCATTTTCATGATATTCAGTGATTAAATAATTAATTTAACTTGGCGGCAAAAATTTAGAAAATTTTAATATTTGAAAAAATTAAAGCATGAAAGGCAAAAATTAAAAAACTGAATTTTCTTCGCTGTCATAGTTTTTTAATATTTCGCGTTTCAAAATTTTACCCTCCATTATAAATCCATGCATAATTTTCGTGTTTCAAATATTTATTATTTAAAATTTGTACTTTCCCTCTGTTAGGAATTGACAAAAGGAAAAAAAAGATCTTAACAAAAATTGAATATTATTACTTTTGCAATATATATTTTAACCGAGCAACGTTAAGAGTGAGGTGAATTGCGCTAGTTATATATTAAAATTTCCAGAAATGCTACGCATACATTATCATGACAACACAATCAATAGAATGACTATCACCAATTCCCTAAAAAGTACGTATAAAAATTCAATAGATACAATTAAAAAACATTGCGTTCGCAAAATATAATCTTTTCTCCGTTTGAATTCAGCAAACTGCAGAGTAGCGGAAAGCTAGTAGGTACCGGGAGAGCATGAAAGCCGGAGAGGTGGCGCCTAGCCGCACGAAGGACTACAGGCGCCATTGCTACAGACAGGTGGGACTATACCACTCGTTGCTATGATTAGGCGTCATATCTCCGTGGCGGCACATACGGCCGGAGTGTGGACTCATATATGCTGCTTGCGTATATATGGGCCTATACTCCGACTACATTCATACATACAAGCGACACTGCATAGCGAGTCTATTAAAAAGGCCTTGCACTCTATCTGTCTGACAGTATACGTCAAATCGTTGCTCGCAGCATAGCATACTTGCGAGCAACAATAAACATCTCTGTGCGACAATCCCCGGAAGTTTGGGACATAACGGTTTATAACAGTTATAATTAACCTTCGGTTTGTGTATTTAAGTGTTTGATGATTTAAATTTTAGTAATACCCTAGACAACTGTGCTTGTAGTTGACATGTGACAACAAGGTTTTTTATCATGTATTTTATCGGTATGACATGATGGTTTTTATTAGTTCAAATACGTTTGTTCTAAGACTTGAGACTTTAGTGATTAAAGTACAATTTTGTAATTTTTAGATGCCCTGAATAGGAAAGATTTAATCTTTTGAAATGTCGACACAATAAAGTAATTCAAATTGCTCGTAGAGATCATTCTATGTCTGAAATTTACGATTTTAGTTTGTTTTGAATTTTTAATTTTAAATTGTAAATTATATTGCATGTATTGTTGGTGCATAATAATATTGTTTAATAGTTATTATTTTATAGTTATCAATTATTAGTGATATATGTGCGTGGATGTATATCATTTTTTTGATTGCACAAATGTTCAATGTATATGTTTCCTGCCTTCAATAAAGTACTTCAAAAGAATCATTAGATAAGTGATTTATTATAAATTAAAAACAAAAATTATTGTTCAAAACTTTTTCTATTAAAGGCATGCCACAGTCCTATTTTATTGACCCGAACTTAGATTCCACTTTTTGGCGAAACAGCTGCTCAGAATGAATTTTCCTTTTGGGAATGGCATTCTGATGACCTAATAAAGGGCGGACGACCACTTTATGTGATTTTTCGTCAATATAGTAAAATCCGTGCTAAATAGAAATCGATAATTTAATAAAATCACGTGGCGGCGGTTGCTAAGGAGATCAACAAACACGCACACGCGGCAAAACAATTTTCATATAACAGAGATTTCACTTTTTGAGTATATTCACGTGAAGAACCAGTAGCGAGCCCTTTATTAGACTCTTCAAAAATCATTTCCAAACATAAACTAGTTCTATCTAGCCTTTTGACCGAAAAGTGGAACCAAAGTAAGTGTAGATCTTGGTGAAGGTAAAACATTATTCCTGTTTATATATTGTAACGGGCGTGGATAGCGCCCGTGAGAGCTAGTCGGCGCGAGTGCAGGGTAGTGCGTTGTTGGCTCAGTGGTTAGAGCACGCGCCTTGAGATCTCGGGGACGTGGGGTCGAATCCTCTTCGTCGCTTTACTTTTGTGCGAATTAGTTCCCGGAAACTCTGTTACAATATATAAAAGTGCTGTTTTATCATTTACATGAATAAAACAATGACAAAACAGTCGCGAATATATATATAATATATATATAATATATATGATCTATATCTGATGAATATATATATATATATATATATATATATATATATATATATATATATATATATATATATATATACACAGGGTGTTTCATTTTAATCTGACCACGACAAAAAACCATGAAAAAACTAATTTTAACGAAAAATGGCCTTGACAAAAGTTGAAGGGAGCAAAAGGGGCCATCTAATGAAACCAACACCTTTGACCTTGAACTCGATTTTCAAGGTCATTTGAGGGTCATTGTATTTTTTTAACGGGAACCCCTATTTTTGACACAATCCTATTACGTCCACGTCGTTGTTCCTGGGTAACGCTAAAGTTAGGATATAAATATGGACTCCACATAACATTTGATATTGCATTTTTGCACTTTTGACCTTACAAAATGGCTTTGAAGTCAGCAAAGCATAATCACATTTTAAGTCAATTATTCTCTTAATGTTTATTACAATAACAAAATGATAATTCTACGAAAAAATTGAAAGGAAAACAATCTTAGGCTGATACTTCTTATTTGACCTTGAATCGAACTTCTCAAGGTCACTAAGGCAAACTTGAAATGTCATTTCCGACGTAATTTTTTCCGCTGCTCCGTATTCCGAGGTCAAAAATAGGGGTTCCCGATAAAAAAATACAATGACCTTCAAATGACCTTGAAAATCGAGTTCAAGATCAAAGGTGTTGGTTTCATTAGATGGCCCCTTTTGCTCCCTTCAACTTTTGTCAAGGTCATCTTTCGACATCAGTAAAATAAAACCAGACAAACAGCTGTTTAGCAGATTTTTTGTTATTTGACCTTGAATTGACCATCTCAAGGTCACCAAAGCAAACTTAAAATATCCTTTGCGACGTAATTTTTTCCGCTCTATCCGATTTCAAGGTCTAAAATAGAGGTTCCTATTTTAAAAAATCACAATTACCCTCAAATGACCTTGAAAATCGAGTTCAAGGTCATAGGTGTTTGTGTCATTCGATGGCCCCCTTTACCCCCTTCAACTTTTGTTAAGGCCATTTTTCGTTAAAATTAGTTTTTCCATGGTTTTTTGTCGTGGTCGGATTAAAATGAAACACCCTGTGTATATATATATATATATATATATATATATATATATATATTGTAACGAGTTGAGCACCACAGCCAACTCGTAGCGGTATGACTACCGCTGCGCCGCGCCGAAACAGCGTAGAGTCGCGTGCGCGATAATAAACACGTACAAATTCGGTAATAGGCGCGAAAGAGATAGAGAGAGCGCTTATTTGGCGTAAATAAAAATTTCTTTTATTTTTTTACGGATTTCGCTCCGATTATACGAATTCGATTTTTCGTTTTATTCGATTTCGCGTAATAGTCTACGTCTCAGCGACGCGCTTAGGTGTGCAAGTAGAAAGGTTGTATTTTTGCAGCTTACGTTGTAGCAACAAGAATACAATCTAGGGGCTATCTGGAGTGAGTGCGAAGGATAGGGAGCTGCCACGTCGTTGTTGAGCAACCGCGAAATGTCGTTGGAAGCAGAACACACCAACATGCAACACCGACGATGCCCTCGAGAGTATGCAGTTGAAGCCAGACGGCAAGCGATTAGATCGCGTAGCTAGGCTAAACAGATGGCTCCTCGGAGAGTATACCGAGTCAGATTTTAGACAGAGCCTAGACACCTCGAGATGGCGAGAGTGAAGAGGGAGGAGTTGCGAAAGTCATTCATCGACACAACAGCCGAGCGAGTATCGACACGCTCGATTTATACGGGCGATTATGACACCGAACAGCCACACCCTCTGAAGCTGCTACAACAAGAGATCAAGGCCAACAAAGTCATGGTGACGCCGGCGATCGAGATGAACTATGGTCAACTGGCGCAAGGATTGGGCCAAACGACAAGGTCTAACCTACAACTGCTAAACGCGATGACAATGCGAGACACGTTTGCAGAAATGCCAGTCACTGAGGAGAGTGAACAGGCACAAACGTCAGCGTCGACGCCGGAGGTTACGGTGAAGACGAGCGTTGCAGCGCACAATACGCCCAGAGTCACGAGGTATCAGCGCAAAATTCGGTAGCTCAGAATGACATGCTAAGTCAGTCGATAGCTGAGAATACCGTAACAATGAGGGCGCTGATGTGCAAAATGGAGGCCATGATGTCACAATGGCCGACTAACATAGCGTCTAGTACAAGGGTGGAGCCACCAGCAAGCGAGGGCAATCCACAGAGCTCACGCAGAATCGGTCATGTGAATTTCCAGGATACGTATAGTATCAATCACATGAACCACAGCAGCTTTCGCGAAGACGCGGGCGCAGTGGCTGGTGGTACTTCCAACACTTGGATCCCGGCGAATCCTCTCATTCGCAACCCCCAGTAGTTACTAGGGGGGGGGGGGGGGGGAATGCGAATGCGACGAACGCGCATACGCAAGCGCTAAACGAGAGTAGCAACTACGATGGGTCGCGAAGACAGAGCAACAGACCCATCGGTCCTGCGGTGAACAAATGGGGGATTAAGTTCACCGGGGACTCGTCACAGAGCGTCGAGAACTTCTTGCAACGCATGGAAGGACGCAGAATGCTAGACGACCTGTCCCATGCGCAGATGTTGGCGTCATTACAAGTATTGACGGATAATGCGTACGAGTGGTTACAGAACCGGCTATTCGAACAGGGAGAATGGTCTAGCTGGGACGATTTCTGCGAGTTCATCAAGCGATGGTACGGGCAGACGCAAGGCTACCAACAGAAATTACTGAGCGAAGCGATTTTGCGGACGCAAGGGCCTGGCGAATGCGTGCGGGTGTACGTGAATAACCTGCAAGGCATAATGCGGAGGATGGTGCCCCGACCAGACGCTAGCCAGCAACTGGATCGGATCTATCACAATATGCTGCCTAGTCTCAAACGCGGGCTCCAGCAGAAAGATTTCTCTACCGTGGAGCAGTTGCTCGAAGCAGCAGTCGAATTCGAGGCCGCACTAGCATGCGAAGCCTCGTATCGAACACCTCCAAAGCCTGGTGTAGCAATCGTCCCCGAATGCGCATTTAAGGGCGAAACGCCGAAGACAGCCATGGGGTTTGCGGAGCAAACCGATACCCTGCCCTTATTGGTTGACGCCATAGGCAAGCTGTTGACACGAAGCTTGCAGCAATGGCGCAACCGGCGAAACACGCCAACGCGGGAGGAGGCGACAAGAAGTCAGCCCCTCAGCGAGGACACTCTGGACCTAGGAAAGAGAGAGGCAAGTCTCCTAGTCCGAAGCGCAAAAGCCAGAGGTCTGGCGAGAATGCCGGTCAATCGGACCGAAGAGAGCAAAAGAAGCTAATAGAGTGCTTTAAATGCCGCGAAAAAGGTCACATTGCCCGAGAATGTTCCTTGGGTAAGGGAAACGGCAAACGGGAGGAGTAGGCGAGGTTACTGCTCCTCTTGAACCGTCGCGCGGGGAGTCTTACCGAGAGGAGAGACACGTGACGGAGGGCGTAGCCGATACCTCGCGCGGAATCTCAGGCGATTTTGATCGTATGGTCGCACTGTTGTCCAGCGAGTCCCGCCAACCGACGATATCGCCAAACGAATACGAGTCGCGCTGGTGGGTACAAGTGTAGTGTGAGTTCGGAGTAAGAGCTCTCTACGACCCAGGCGCCGCTATGACCGAGATGGGGTCGTTAGAACTCCAGATCGCTAGCCCTTGCGGTCGACCCTTGCGACAACGCGATGGCCGTCAAGCACAGTGTGCAAATGGTCAGACGTCGCCGATCGTGGGATTTGTGGACTTGCCATTTGACGTCGCGGATGTACAACGCGACGTAACGATGTCGATCATGCCCGAAGCGACCAACGAATGTCTAGTTGGGACGAATTTCGGACGCCTGTTCGGCGCAGTCCACGATCCAAATGAAAACGTCCTGTATCTGAAGAAAGAGCGAAAGATCGTCCAACTTCAGGTGGCTGCAATAGCTACAGCAGGGGCGTTAGATATCGTCGCGGTTGCACTCGCGTACGTCAGTGACGATGAGCACGCGCAGATTCGCAGAATGCTGGACAGCATCCTGCCTAAATCCAATCGTACGATCGAACAGACACAGTTGATTGAGCACGGGATAGATGTTGGATCGGCCAAGCCGATAAAACAGATGTATCAACAAGTACGAGAGTTGCTTGCTGCAGGAATCATCGAACCCTCCGACAAGTTAATGCGCTGTCAAAGTCTGACGCATATCCATTACCTAACATGGATGATATCCTTCATAAACTGCAGAAAGCGAAGTACATATCGACGTTGGACCTTAGCAGCGCGTACCATCAAATACCGTTGAAGCCGGAGGCGAGACCCTGACGGCCTTTACAGTTCCTGGGCTAGGGTTATTCCAATTCACGCGTATGCCATTTGGTTTAGCCTACACTGGAGCGACCTTCCAGCGAATGATCGACGAAGTGATCAGCCCAGAACTCCAGCCATATGCGTACTCGTACCTCGACGATGTCATCATCGCGACGGAGACGTTTGAAGAGCATCTCGAGTACTTAGAGAAAGTGCTCCAGAGAGTGAACGCGGCTGGATTGACGATAAACCGGGACAAAAGTGTCTTTTGCCGAGATGAGGTGAAGTACCTCGGCGTCCTGGCTAATCACGATGGTTTTCGGCCAGATCCAGAGAAGATAGCACCCATTGTGGCGTATCCAGCGCCGAAAAACCTAAAACAGCTGAGACGTTTCCTAGGAATGGCGTCGTGGTATCGCAAATTCTTGCAAGAATTCGCGACCGTCGCTGAACCACTCCATTGCCTGACGAAGAAAGGCAGAAAGTTCTAGTGGGGGACAGAACAACAAGACGCCTTCCAACGAGTGAAAGCGCTACTAGCGTCTGCACCGATTCTTCATCGCCCAGATTTCGAATCGCAGTTCGTGTTGCAGACGTACGCCAGTGACACCGGGCTCGGCGCGGTACTTTTCCAAGTATTCAACGGAGAAGAGCGGGTTTTAGAATTCGCGAGCCGCACGATGTCGAAAGCCGAAAGAAATTACAGCGTCACGGAGAGAGAATGTCTCGCTGTCATCTGGACTATACGGAAGTTCAGACCCTATATCGAGGGGTATCAATTTAAGGTCATCACGGACGACAGTAGTTTGCGGTGGTTATGCAACTTGCATAATCCCACCGGACGCCTAGCCAGATGGGCACTAGAAATGCAGGGCCACGTCTACACTGTGGAACATAGGAAAGGCCTGCTAAATGCCGTACCAGACGCGTTGTCGCGTATGTACGAAGAGGACGCAGTACCAGTCGAGGCAGTCGGATGGGCAAGCGAGACCCAGGACGAATTGTACTGCGAAAAGGTCCGTGAGATACAGCTGCATCCGAGCAAAGATCCGCTGTATAAGATGTACGGCGGGCAGCTGTACTACTTCTGCCCAGATGAGAAATTGCCGGCGTCTATGAATGACGATACGGCATGGAAAGTCGTCGTGCCAAAATAAAAGCGAGCAGAAATCTTGCGAGAATGTCACGACGAGCAATCAGCTGGTCACCAGGGGCGTGAGAAAACTTGTGCGAGCGTCGCAATGGACTATTACTGGCCCGGTATGTACACCGACGTTGCTGAGTATGTTCGACGATGCTTCGTTTGTCAGCAATGCAAAGTCGAGCAGCAAGCGGGAGGACCGCAAGCGCGAAGACCGCGAGCGCCAGCTGGCTGAAGAGCGGCGCCAGCGCGAACAGGTGGTGCGTGTACGACCTGATTATTTTGCGCGCCTGCAGCGGTTACCGGTGGCCTCGCAGCGATTTCTAAATCTTCAATTGACTGAAGCACATCCGCTTTACTCTCCACGTAACTCGATTCAACCTCGAGATAGCTATTGTGTGCGAACAATATAAGGATCTAGATGAACTATCGTGTAAAATGGACATTACGGGTAAAACGGCAATCTGGGCATGTGGAAACGTTGCTTTCTGTGAAAAAATGAAGATCCGTGAAGAAGGATTTATGCGGGCTAAGATAGCAGGTGTCACTGTTTACAGCTGGCTTCAGAAAGAAGCGTTCAACCCTGGACGCAGTTAGTCTAGTGATTGATACTGCACAAACAGCGATTGAGGGAGAAAGATGGAAGGGAGGAAAAAAGAAGTATTGCGCCATAGTTACATTAGATGTCAAAAATACATTCAATTTAGCCAGATAGAGTGAAATACACGAGGCACTCCGGAAGCAGGATTTCCCTTATATACTATTGAAGGACAGAATCTTATTATATGACACTGAGGACGGTACTAAGAAGTTTCAGGAGGCGTCCCGCAAGGGTCAGTTCTTGGCCTACCGACTTTGAAGCAGCAGTGGTAGTAGCGAAACGTAAAGAAGAGGTGACAGACATAGCTGAAGAATCAACCCGTATAATACACGAATATCTAACAGATACGGGTCTAGAACTAGCCAGTCTCAAAACAGAAGTTATTCTCATTAGCCAGTAGGAAAGAAGTAGGAGGAAATTACACTGACGGTGGATGGACATAAGATTGTTTCTCAACCAACCATCAAATACTTGGGCATCACCATTGATGCAAGACTAAGTTTTAAACAGCATCTGAAAATAGTCAGTGATAAAGCAGCAATAGTTAGGGCTACTCTATCACGATTGATGCCAAATGTAGAAGGACTATCTCAGAAGCGAAGATTACTCTTAGCCAGTGTAACCACATAGATTAGGCTATACGAAGCCCCAATATGGGCAGATGCGATGCGGGTGAAATCATATGCATGAAAGTTGACTACTGTGTATAGGCGTAGTGCACTAAAAGTGGCGTTCGCTTACCGTACGGTATCGGACGATGCTGCCTGCATTACAGCAGGTATGCCACCCATTGACCTTCTAGCGTTGGAAAGAAAGGACGTATTCGAAGCTAGGGGACGATCGAGTGACAAAAGCCAGAAGTAGATCTGGGATGCCGCAAGTAAGAAGACGGTGGCCGAATGGCAAACAAGATTGGATGCTAATGGCAAAGGACGATTAACTCATCGCCTTATACTAAGGATAGAAGGCTGGATTGGAAGAAGACATGGAGAAGTTAACTACTATCTCACGCAGTTTTTGACCGGGCACGGATGTTTCCGGGCAAACTTGCACTGGTTCAAACTAGACGACCATCCGAACTGCCTAATCTGTTCGGATGCAACAGAGGATGTTAAGTACGTCTTTTGCGAGTGCTTACGATATCATCAGGAGCGAGAGGAACTTGAGAGTTATCTTCAGATCAGAGTAACTCCTGAGTCGATTATGACGGCCATTCTGACCTTGGAGGATGGATGGTGCGCAATCAGCATTTATGCAGCAGACATTCTCAAGAAAGTCAGGAAAGACAATAAAGACAGAAGAAGACGAGGAGGCTGAGTACGTACGTGTGTATGTACGACGCAGAAAATGGAGGATGACTATAGTGATGACGACCACATCAACTAGAAGCGGGCGAAAGCATTCCCCCCCCCCCCCCCCCGCAAAGAATTGCTTGACGGTGGTACTACGGGGTTCAGAAGCATAGCAGATGGAGCTAGGCACCTTTACCGAGGGTCGACAAAGGCAAAGAGGGCGTTCCTTTTTACGGCTGGGTGTTTTTACCTGACTGTAGAGGGGATGGGTTTAGTCGGTGGGAATCCGGCACACGGCTAACATTGTGGATGGGGCTGTCTCGGCGACCCCTTAAACAAGGTTATGCTATAATTTTCTAAGATTTTCCCGAATACCTCTTTCTCCGAGAGAGAAAAAAAAACACACACACCCATCCGCACGGACATTTTTTAAAAACGCATGATTCGAACTCTAAACACCTCCAAATGCGTTTCTACAAAGTTTTAGCGAAATTGAAAATATAATTTTTTTATTTTAATTATTTTTTTACTGTTACAATGCTTCCTCTAGGAGGATGCAAAATATAAACAATGTTGTATATTTTGCATATATACTAGTAGATATGCTCAAAACTTTGTTATTAGAGAATTTTCGAATTAAATTTTTTTTAAATCCTCACATTAATGGCAAAAATTTGTGTGTTTAGAGAAGATCTACCAGTACAAAAGTACTGTTTTTTCCCCAAAATATATATGACGTATGTTTTCTACGTCATATCTTAATATATTTAATATAAATATATTTAACCTTTTTCTAAAGAGCAGCATAAATGGCAGAAAATCGTCGGTATGGATCTAAGTCCCAGCGAATTGCTTGGACTTTTTTGTTCTAAATTATACAAAAGTATATCATAAATTTAATTTTTAATTCAATATTCTATTTAGATTTTTTTACTAATATAAAATTTTGCTAAAAACATTGCTTTTTAGCAAAATAATTAGCATTTAAAATAAATTCCCCATGGTTGAATAAAAAATGCACAAAAATGTTTTAATGGCATCCTGCAAACAACTATTAATTGTTGATTTTTTTTAGGCACTCTATGGTTCCAAAAATGAAGATGGAGGCGAATCAAATATTCATCAGCGAACTACTCATTTGCCTCCATCAAGCGAAGAAGATTCACAGCTTTGTTCTAATCCAAAAATAGATACTATCTTTAATTCTGCTGAAGGTGATACATTTGTGTTTAGAGGTAGGTTATACACACACACATTTCTTGCTCTGTTCACTGATTGCTTGGTGCCCATTTCTTTCTTTTCTAGAAAGGCGCGACGGGATTATAGGTCTTAACGTCCGCTTGGGCAATTTCTGTCTACAGTCTAGGGAAATTAGTCCGAAAATTTTTTTCCACTTTCCCAGTTAAGAAAGAAAAATCCCCTCACCACAGTGCTCAGCGGAAAAGCGCGTGAGGGGAAATGAGCCACGGCGGCCGCGGCGCCGTTGCTAAGGAGGTCGGCGGCGGCGAACGGAGTAACAATGAGAGCCCAAGAGATCGAAAAGCGCAACTCTTTCGCAAAGTCTGACGATCTGCATGTGCGAATAATTTTCGTTCAACTAACAGAACTAATTTTGATAAATTTTCCAGACTCTTCATACCCTTTGGACAATGAACCATCCAAAACTTATATATTAAATTATGTATCAATATCACCTCATACATTAGCTGGCAGATTATACTGTATATTAAAACAATATTTTATTCGTTAGACCTATAAATTTAGTTGGAGGAAGCTACGTGCCAATGAATTGGCAGCGGTTTTTTATGTTTGATCTAATTCTGTTGTAATATGTAAATAGTAGAATCGTGATCAGGCCCAAAATGGTGCACGTCGCGCTATCTCTCGGTATGTGACGATTTTGTACAGCGAAACGAGTTCAGACGAGAACAAGAATACCGCGCATGCCTCGCTACTAGACTGTATACTCCGCCGCCGTTGAGACAGACTATGCTGTACTGTACTCTACACTCTCCCTCTACCACAAGACACCAATGTGAGCAGACGTGCCGCCGACTATGGCTATTGATGACTACATATAATTAAATATATTGTTATTATTGTTAACCTCAGTGTTATTATTTTATCCATGCGATCGAATATGGTAGCAAGAGCATGGTTAGTAGTTTGTATTTCTCCTTATCTATATAGTTACTTTTGAGTACTATAAAGATAATAAAATAAGATTTGAAGTGCTGCGTGGAAAAATAGCTAAAGGTTCAAAAATTTTGAGGAAAAAGTTAAGTGCTTGCGGAGCATGGAATCAAAATTATTTGTCACAGTTTTTGCCATGTAAGAAACGTTAACACAGAAAAAGGGTTAGTACAGATAAATCGAAACAGAAAAATACAAGTATAAAAACGAAGGGAAAATCATTGACTACAGAATCATTAGAAGATTTTTGGAAAATAATTAAAATTAATGTGTGATGTTCGAAGATTAAAGTCTGCTAGTGAAACACGAGGCACAGTGCTAGTATAGAGCACGTAGCAATTTGGAGATTAAGCTTAGTTATAAATAAGTCAAAAAGCTAAGATTGAAGTAGAGCTCGATATAGCAACCAAAGAAGTAGCATAAAGTAAAAAATTAACTAACAATAATTAAGTATACGAGAATATAATTGCCAAAGAAAAAGCAATAGCCAAGCAAGCTAAAATTGAAGGTATTATGATACCAGTTTTTGATGGCGCCAACTACACAAGTTGGAAGATCAGATAAATGATTTTGTTAGAAAACAAAGAGTGTATGGAGTTAACAGTCAATAAAATGATAATACTAAAGGCAAAGAAGCAGGTTAGAAAATCGATCGATTCACAAATAAGAGCAATAATAATTAGTATTATATTCAACAAACAATTAGCTCAGGCAGTAGGATGGCGGATTACTACCTTGAGAATCCTGGCTCAAGCCTCGGTCAGGCAACATTTTTTATACATTTTTTTGTTTAATGTTCTTTAAATTGTTAGTTAATAAACTTCTCTGTATTACTTTAAGTTATGTTATAATATTAAGGACTGGGTTGCGACAAATTTCGGCCTTCGACGGCTTCGTTCCAGGTATCAGAGAAATCGTGCTCCCTCCCTCGCTGGTCCAACGTTTTCTCCTCGGCCTCGCGACCGTTCACGGCTCCCCAGGAGTAAAGGTGTACTGCTGTGGCTCTGGAGGCGTACCTGTAGTTACTCTAAGCACTAGGTAACTCTCTTGTGCGCCGGGTAAAGTTGATAAGCTCGCAATTTTCCGACGGTGTATCTAGCGTAGATGTAATCACGGCAGAAGCAAGATCGAATCTGAACGCGCAATCGTCTCTCCGCGAAAAAGTCCTCCGTCAGCGTCAGCCGCTGACGTCGTCTACTAGGGCATCTCATTACACTATATAATTAACAACTTAAGAGGCAAGCTAGAAAACAAAATTTTATATTTTATTATACAGGAAATTATGTGGAATTTTCCTGTAAGGTATAGAAATTAGAGGAATCCCTAAAAAATTCTCTGCAGAATTACTTAACATATTGTGCTTGTTATAAAATATATAGAATAACTTTTAATTTATTTTTTATAGTTATAGGTCTACCTCGCATGAAAAGCATAAAGATATCAATAATAGGTTACTAAATTTTATACGTTATATGCATGCCCATACAAAATTATGAGACAGTTTACAAAGTTTATCAGTTAATCTTATGCGACGCTGCGCCTTCCGACACAGGTGTGCAACACTTAGCGCCTCGTGTGCACTAGGATTTTTCTTTAACGGTAGGATTTAGTGCGATCGAAACGTTTAGGAGAACGCTAGGGAGATGGAACAATAATCACACTCAATGTGTTCAGTTTATTGCACTCTGTATTTCGCCCAGCTCTTTCCTACAACACGGTGGCTGTAGTGCCTCCTGCGCACAATGTAGCCACACAGGGTTTATGCTTGCACGCATACACACACGAGCCTCGCTCGCGCAGCAGACGTCAGGCTGCAGGCCCAGGTCCAGTCCGCTGAGGCTAGCTCTCTGTGTCTCTCTCTCTCTCTCTCTCTCTCTCTCTCTCTCTCTCTCTCTCTCTCTCTCTCTCTCTCTCTCTCTCTCTTTCTCGACTCCACGAAGGTCATAATGGGAGACTTCAACTCTGACCAGCTTTCTTCATCTGAAGATGCCAAGTTCATCAAGGCCTTCATTGATGAAAATTCCCTTTCTTCTATCCCCTATGGTGCCACGCATCATAAACAGGGTTCGGATACCTGGCTTGACTTGTGCCTAATCGACGAGCAGGATCGTCTGCTGTCACACTGGAAGACAGACTAACCTTTCATCAATGGACATGACCTTATCACGGCCACTCTCGACGTACAGATTCCACGATACGTACCTAACACATACTCCTACAGAAACTTTAAGGGAATCAACGCCGAGAAGCTAAGGGACTTTCTTAGCGCATGTGACTGGTCATCACAGATGAACTCAACAAGCATTTCAGCTCGATCTCCAATGATCCATTAGCTCCTGCTATTGAGGAATATCTTTTAACCCTGGAAAGTCTTGACCTCCCGGAACATTTCGAGTTTAGCACCGGACGTGTTGGCTGCAGTATCGCACTTCGACACCCAGGCCAGGGGAAGCGACGGCATCCCTCAGGTTGTTATCTCAAAAGCACTGCCAGTCCTTGCTCCTCTACTATGTCACATTTTCAACCTGTCTCTGTGCGAAACCCGTTTCCCATCTGCCTGGAAATTGTCACTTGTGCGTGCACTCAACAAAGTCAGTTCACCAACAGCCCTGACTGACTACCGTCCGATTTCACTTCTCTGCTTTCTCTCCAAGGCCCTGGAGTGGCTGGTGCACAGGCAAGTCTCACAATACCTTGAATCAAGGCTCTTACTAGACAACTATCAAACAGGCTTCCGCACTGGCCACAGCACTCAGTCTGGCCTAATTAAGCTAACTGATGATGTCAGGGCCGGGATAAACAAAAAGAAAGTGACACTCCTTCTTCTCTTTGATTTTAGCAAGGCACTGTATGTCATGTCCGGCTCCCGAGGAAGCTATCCACTTTCGGCTTCTCTAGGCAGGTTATCCGCTGGTTTGCCTCCTATCTCACTGGGAGAAAGCAAGCCGTCGTTGGTGACAATATCGAGCGTTCTTCTTTGCAGCGTCTTAACATCGGCGTCCCGCAGGGCTCCGTCTTAGGTCCCCTGATGTTTGCATTGTACATCAACGACATCGGTTTCTGTCTAGACTCTGATGTTTCTCATCTTATTTACGCGGATGACTTGCAAATTTACAGTCATTGCCACCTCGAGGAGCTCGATTCTTTATCAAACAAGATGAGTGCTAATGCCGAGAGGATAATGGACTGGGCTGCGCAAAACAAGCTTAAACTTAATGTTATAAAAACCAAAGCAATTGTCCTGGGCTCCCCATACTACATAAATCTACTTCCCTCAACAGCTAACACTTTCATTAATATCGGGGGTGCCCAGGTCAGCTTTGAATCCTCTGTGCGTAATCTGGGACTGGTGCTTGGCTCTAAACTCTCGTGGAAGGAGCACGTTACACAAGTGTGTAAACGTGCTCACTCGCTAATGTACAGGCATTACCTTTTTAGAAAGAGTACCAATCTCATATTGCGCAAACATCTCGTGCAAGCACTCCTATTTCCGATCATTGACTACTGTTCTCTTGTATACTGTGACTTGACGCAGGAACTCGACTTAAAACTACAGAGGCTCGTGAATACAGGAATCGGGTACATCTATGGTGTAAGGAGAGATGAACACATCTCCCCTTACAGGCGGGAGCTGCAGTGGCTAACCACTGACGGACGCAGGAAGTAATTCACAGTCTGCTTCCTTCGTAAAATGTTTAACTCGGTTGTACCATCATACGTACTGGCCTTTTTTGACTTCCGCGTCTCGCTCCGGCCTGTGAGGGGCGAGGTGACACCTCTGGAAATACCTGCCTTCGGGACTGAGACGCTGAGGAACTCGTTTCATATCAGCGCCTCATACTTATGGAATAGCCTGCCATCTCACATCAGAAACACCTCATCTACTGTCACCTTCAGAAAACTTGCTAAAGATTACTACTTTCAACTCGAAAACACATAATTCATACACACTCATGCACACGCACACACCTGCTCATTCTCGCGCTATTCATTTTCACCATCGGTACACTTTTACACTATACATAATCTAAACACGCATCAACTTACTGTATTCTACTTTCACCTCATAATGCTGTATCTTATTATTGTACAACATAATGTACACAAATAAAAACTATCTAATCTAATCTAATCTAATCTTTCTCTTTGTCTCCAACTCGCGTACCCACGCTAATCCCAGAAGCCGTAGCCTGTGACATCAAGCTGTACGCGCTCTCGGCTCTCTGTCTCTCATGCGCGCGGACTATATCTCTAGCTTGTGACAAGCCCGACCTGCTGCAACACAGACTCGCATGCGACTGACTGACACCTGGAACACACGCACACGCACTCGGGAGACTCTGCTGCCAATCAGCTTTAATCGTCGACCTGGGGTCGACGGGTAAAGGAGATCACGTTGACTCTCTTGCACGTCGATGTACTCCGTCGACAGCCGAGAGAAAACTGGTGGATTTCCCACTCGTCCTCATGTTCACTCTCTCCTCAAGCCCATCAAACCTGTAATTCTTGCTGGCGCCCGATTAGCTCAGGGTCTGCGCGGATAACGAGCCATGCATCGGCACTCGCTGATTGGCTCGCGACATGCGAAGGACCAATCAGCGGCGTGCGCCAACGTTGACGGTTAGCTACCCCGTTTCTCGAACTCGAGGTCAGGCCGGCGCCAACAACAAGTCGACTCGCTTGTTTCTTTCGCTCACTAGGGGCTTTGCCGCACCGATCGAGATTCCTCGTATCAGCGCGGCTGCAACGTCGCACTCATATAGAAATAGCGCAAGGATTGCGTGCAATTATCACTATATTATAATTTAATCAAAATAACTTTAGAAATGAAGAAAAAGTTGGCCCACGTATAGTAGTGTACAAACTAAATGAAGTTGTGCATGAGCGAAAATAGCTCAGGTAGTAGGATAGCGGATTACTGCGCTGAAAACCCCGGTTCAAGCCTCAGCCAGGTAAAATATGTCCATTGATGAAAGGGACAGAAGAAAGGGAATTTTCATCAATGAAGGCCTTGATGAACTTGGCATCTTCAGATGAAGAAAGCTGGTCAGAGTTGAAGACTCCCATTATGACCTTCGTGGAGTCGAGAGAGAGAGAGAGAGAGAGAGAGAGAGAGAGAGAGAGAGAGAGAGAGAGAGAGAGAGAGAGAGCTAGCCTCAGCGGACTGGGCCTGGGCCTGCAGCTGTCTGCTGCGCGAGCGCGGCTCGTGTGTGTAAGCGTGCAAGCATAAACCCTGCGTGGCTACATTGTGCGCAGGAGGGACTACAGCCACCGTGTTGTAGGAAAGGGCTGGGCGAAATACAGAGTGCAATAAACTGAACACATTGAGTGTGATTATTGTTCCATCTCCCTAGTAGCCTCAGCCAGGTAAAATTGTTATGTATTTTTTTATAAAATATTCTTTATATCGAGTGATTAATCAAGTTATAAATAGCGCAGACACGTTACGTAATAAATCACCCGAAAAATCACTTGATAAATCGCGTGATTTTTTGTTGCTGGGTTGTAATGTAATATTTTGAAAAACCCATAAACAAAGCACTGTAACTTAATGTTTCACATTAACGAAGTATACTGCTATCTCAGAAGCAGTGACAGAAATCTTGTTTATAAACAATCATCTACATAAAATGTTTGATATAAAAAACGATAAACCGATGAATATATACGAGGATAACTCAGGTTTAATTGCTATTGAAAAATTCGGAAATTTCACGAAAAACTCAAATTACATCAAAGTGCAGTATCATTTCATTAATGAAAAAAAAAAATTTTAAAATGTAAATAGCATAATTGATATTATTTTATTTATATACTATTTTCTGATACTATTTTCTTAGTGTTATTATTTTATCCACGCAATCCAAAAATTTCAAATTTTCTTTTACTATGACATTATACTGAACTTTTACTTTGTTTTTCAAATTTTTCAGGTGACTTGTATTGGAAATTAACTACAGACGGAGTAGAGAGTGGATATCCGAGATTAATTAGCACGTCATGGAAAAATTTACCTGGAAATATAGATGCTGCCTTTACTTACAAAAATGGAAAAACCTATTTTTTTAAAGTCTGTTTTCTATTCTATTTTGTGTTGAATAATCGCAAATATTATTCATACTAAAAGAATTATATTTTAGGGATCTAAGTATTGGAGGTACATAGGGAGAAAAATGGATGGAGATTATCCAAAGGATATTAGTGAAGGATTTACAGGTATACCTGATAATCTAGATGCTGTTACTGTATGGACGGGCAACGGTAAAATTTACTTTTACAAAGGAACCAAGTTCTGGCGATTTGATCCTTTACAAAAACCACCTGTTAAAAGTACATATCCCAAACTGATTTCAAATTGGGAAGGTATACCAGATAATGTGGATGCATCGATTACTTACCATGGCTATACATACTTTTTTAAAGATAATGCATATTTCCGATTCAATGATAGATCTTTTTCAGTAAGTATTGTTCAAATAACTAGTAAAATACTCGTTTGCACGCAATAAAAATATTGGAGAATAGGAGTTAACTACCCGCAGCCTTATGGCTTAGCCGTTATTTTCATACCTTCATTTAGATCTTACTCTTTTTTCCTCCTTACGTGCACAAAATTCGATTTCATGAAGACAATTGCGTTCGTCAAGTGTCATTTTCCCATGTGCACGCACATTATTGTATACGTCTTCGCACGCTTAGCTACTTTTCCGCGTGCTTTTCTCATGCGCATCTACAATTGTATGAAATTTGTAACGTTTACGGAGTCGTTAGCAATTTTGTCAGTGCTGCCGACATAGTTGTGTGAAAAAGGCTAGGATTTCACGTAGCTTAGGTTGTCGGAAATCGTCATACATCACTGGTGCGCTCCACTATTTCGACCATGCTGAGCGTATAAAGGCTCGCATACACATAGCATGACGAATAAGACTGGCGCGATGTCACTAGATTTATTCGTCAGAGGTATTGCGCGTGATCAATGATAGCGCCAGATTGTGTATTATTGATAGCAATATAACTACTCTATTGTGCATTGCCCTTTTTTGCTTGTCGGTTTTTTGCTAGCATCTGGCTCTGATGTACCCGTTTCTTTCTTTTTCATACAATAGGGCAGTTTCTTTCTCTGGGGGTTACACAGGACTCCATCGTAGGCCCTGTACTGTTTACAATATACATGACTGACTTAGAAAAAATTGTCTTTAGGACGCATAAAAAGATTAGTATACGCAGACGATCTAGAACTTTACACCAAGACAATATTAGATGATCTACCAGAGGCTTTGTCTGCCATGTCAGAGGCTGCGCGGGCTCTCGAGCGGTAGTCTGCGCGAGTTAATGTCTGTTTCAATTAATTGGATAGAAATCTATATAAAATAGCATGCACGTACCAATCGTTGACACGGTTAAGACCTACGGAATAGTTATAGACTTGAAACTAACATTGAAATCGAATATTGATTATGATTCTAGTAAAATAAATAGGGCTTGATACAGGATATAAATGTTTAAATTTAGCACCTTTGTTATTCTTGATAAGCAGCTGGCATGATCACTGGTTTTCCTTTATTTTAAATACTGTAGCTCGACATTCTTGAAGGTGACGGACGAACAGTAGAACAGACTGCAACAATTTTAAAAATCATGTAAGCGACACGTCAGCGGCAATATAAGTATATTACCCTATGGAGTCAATCTTCAGTGGCCTAGTGTACAAAAGTGTAATGTGCAATGTTACTTTTATACACATAAATTATGTATATGGGTAATTCCAACCAAGTTTTTTGAAATACCAAACCAAATGCTGCAGAGGACTGTCAATGTTATCGCCGTGTTTTCTATAAAAAAACATCAAAAAAGAAAACTGTTTATGAATTTTCAGCCCTCTAGGTGCCAACTGTGCTCGTGTAAAATTATTTAAATTCTCGGAACTCGCTAAAAAGTAGCTGATTTAAAAAAAAAGCCCCTCAGTTTTGCATTTTGACAAACAAAAATTAAATCATCCATAAATCTATGTTAGATTTATGTAAAAAATATTTTTATAACATAAATATATTCGAAAAGCGATATTGGTTTGAACAGCAGTAAACACCAAAATCAATGGTTTTTTAGTGACTTTTTATTAGACGCCATTATGTCAGTTTTTAAATAATTTAGGCTTGTTGCTCCTAAAAATCATCATTTTGGAAAGAACTTTAATAATACACTTCAATTATTAAAATTTATATATTAGAAGTAGAGTTATAGGACTTGGAAGGTAGCCTATTTTTTAAAAATCGCTAAGTTAGCCCCTCTGTAGCACGTTTCAATAAAAGTTAGCTGCAACATATTAAAAGAGACCCTAAAGTTTCGTTGGACCCCTAGACTTTATTTCATACCTTTGATTCCTTCTCTATCGTCAGATTTGGCTAAAATCGCGCATAATTTCATACAATATGCTTCCCTTTCCGACGCTCGTGCGTATACCTACGCTTGTCGGCTGCACCGACAATCTGTGCATGGTCCACTTCATCTCGCATATAGTAAGAAACAAACACACAACTAACGTTTGTTTTTTGAGAACATTGCTAGGGTCACGATTATTCTTATTGGTTTCCAACAGTTAACTTTAGGGGGCAGCGGTGAAACTAATTTGCGTTGTCCCACAAAGTTAGCCATCGAGAAGCAGCATTGTCAATGACCGTCATGTGCAAAGAGTTGCAAATATAATATTTTAATACTGATGTTCTTCAAGCCTCTAAACTCATCTATCCCAGATACAGCAAACTGCAAATCGAAAAATGAAAATTATGCTATACCAAAATCTCCTAAAACCACCTGGATCAGGCACAATAAAATGCTATTATAAAAGATGGCCATCAAGTTTTAATCAGTCAATCGTAAATAAGAGAATTTTTTCTTTATTACATCGGCACATCAGAGGAAAGCGAGCAAAAGCAAGAATTGTATCTAAAACAAACGAACAGCCATCGCAAACAAGGATCACAGCATCAAACGTGAAATAAAAAGTACAATTGTCGTTGGTAAGATACGGAAACAAATTTTTGATTGGTTAGAAAAATCCAAAACAATAAAAAAACTATCGAACTTCGGAAAATTAGTAGAATAGTAAATGCACACAGAAAAAGCGTAGGAATGCCAAAAAAGTGCAAGTCGCTTGTCGGTCCTGACAGAAATAAGGACATGCATAAGTGTGCGCGGGCCCTTTGCGCGCTCGCGAGCTGGGCCGGCGGCGCGTGCCTCGACGCATGCGCACTACGCAACGTCACAACGGAGAGCGCGCAGCGACGCGAAATTCAAATGCCTAAACCCACATATACTCTATTAAGCTGATTAAAAATAAACTGAACAATAGTTTTTATTTCCAATACATAACCAACATTTGTTTTTCTACTATGACGAACGTGGGAATTTGCGAGCAGAGCGAGCAGAGGGGCATCCTCCTAGTAAAATTAAAAAGTATCTTTTTACTATAAACAGTTATTTGAAGTCAAATTTGTACATTCAAATTTCAACAGTTTAAGTTTCAAACTGTAAATAAGGTACCTTAAACGTGTTACCTTATTATCTTATCTTATCATTAATTATATTAAATGGCTTAACGCACAGGTGTGCCGTTAAGCCTCTTATATCTTTTTCCAATTTCTTAACATCCTTGATTATATTAAAAGGCTTAACATGCCCGTGTGCCGTAAAGCCTCTTTTATTTTTCCCAATTACTTAACGTCCTCTTGTTTCTTAAAGGGTTTAACGTACCCGTGTGCCGTAAAGCCTCTTACTTATTTTCCCAATTGCTCAACATCCTCCATTTCATTATAGGAATTAATGTACCTTAATTACTTAACATACTATGTTATATTTAAAAGCTTAACGTACACGTGTGCCGTGAAGCATCAAATATCTTTTTTCAATTACTTAACATCCTCTATTATATTAATGAAATAAACTTACCTTAATTACTTAACGTCCTCTATTATATTAAAGGTTATACCGTACACGTGTGCCGTACAGCCTCTTATATCTTTTTCAAATTACTTAACATCTACTATCTACTATTATATTAATGTGCTTAATGTACTTGTGTGCCGTGAAGCCATTCACATCTTTTCTCAACAACTGACATATTTTATTTTTATCTTTCCATTACCGGCGCAGCCTTTTGGCCCAGCTGGCGGGGGACTTCCACCACATCTGTGTGGTAGTAATGCCGAATCCTATTTCTTTTTTTTACCTCACTATATCCCATACCTATATTTCTCCACCCTGCAAGACTCCTCCAGTGAGGACCATATTTTCAGACACACACTTTGCTGGTTAAGCCAGCACTCTCTGCCCATCACACCCACACACAGCCATCCGCACGGACATTTTCTAGAAACCCATGATTCATACTCCAAACACCTCCAAATACGTTTCTACGAAGTTTCAGCGAAACTGAAAATTGCACTATTACAAAACTTCCTTTTAGGAGGAAGAAAAAAAATACTTTATTAAAACGAAAATTTAATTAAAACATACATTTTTTCCATATAGCCTATACTTATGATTCAAATTCAACTGTCACATTAACGTTAAAGTGTGTTCAACTGTATACTGCGTTAAATATTTTTTTGAATTCTCATTTTTGAAAATGAGTTATAGTGATGAGATTTTTAGTATTAGTTACATTTAGGATTGTACATGATTTAAAACTATAAAATAATGCTCGCTTTGCTCGCGGATTATATATGTTGTTTATTATTTTTCATTGTGGATCATGTTTTACAAGAATAAAATATGTGAAAATTACTTTTTTGTATAAAATATGTCGATATAATAATTTATCGTTTTAATATAGTTTGTGATGCGATAAGATAAGATACAAACTTTTTTTTTTCAATATGAACTATTATCAGTTATTTAAATTAATTTTTATAATGGTTCAGTAAATCTGTAAATAATTTTATTTGATTATTATAATAAATAGCAATTGAAAACAATATAACAGATGATTTAACTGTAAAAAAAGCAACAAAAATATATATTATTACAACAAAATAATAATAAAGCATTACATACTACAACGATAAATTGGAGTTATACATGTGGATATATATGTACTCATATGAAAACATATAAGCATAATTAATAATATTCGAAAATATTGTATTGTGACGAGACACGAGTCTCGCACATATAAATACACATGAAGACGGCCGTAATAAGCATAACATGCGCAGCGAGCGAATACACACGATGCAAAATGGGCGCGCGCGTGCAACATTCACAAGGCGAGTCCGCACGAGCGCGGAGCGCGACAGCCGACGAACAGCTTAGCAACGACGCGCCAAGTGGCGCGAGCGGCGTACGCGCTCATACGTATCCGCACCGCGCGCCTTTATAAGACGGACAGCGCAACACGGTCGGGAAGTTCTACTCGAGATCCACTCCAGGTAACATCGTGCGCACACGTTACTACAGGGAACAGCGAGAGATAGATCTGCGCCGACGAAGTCGTCTCGTGAGCACGCGTGACGATTTGGTAGACGAACCGAAACCCGTATCTCCGAACCCCGAAACTCCGAATTCCCGTCGTGAGCACACGAGGCAAACCGGAACACCCGAGCGACATCGAGCCTCGTCTACGTGAGCACACGTGACGATACCCGGTGCCACCGTAAAAATCCTAACCAACAAAGCCAGCCTTACGCCGACATCTCACGACTCGCTTTATCTCTGTGCGCACACAGGATAAAGAGAGGAACGAGACGAGCGACGAAGACTTGTGAAGCCGTGCGTACACGACTTCATAAATCCGAGGGATAACCTCAAAACCCCGTTACACTATGGCCCGTTACACCTGGCCGCTACTGTGCGCACACATGGCGGTCGAGATCGTTGTTACGCAAGTCACCCGGAACGGTGTAGCCGTGCGCACACGACTCCACAGTACCGAATGAAATCCTAACCTTCAAACCCATCACCGATCCGCCATACCGTCACCGTACCAAAACACCGTAGCCGTAACCACCGACTCATTGTTATAGCGAAGTCGCGTAGATATTTTCGTAAATTGTTAACAGCGCTAGTTTAAACAATTCCATTTGTAAAAGCGAAATATTCTTAACCAAGCGCATAATTGATTTCTGTTTCAGACGGGATTTAACAACTGATTCCCAATTACTATTATCTACTTAAGGAAATATATTTTGTTAACATTAAAAACACAAAAACAGACTCTTTTATTGCCCCTTTCCCCAATCCAGATCCTGGAACCGACTGACTGCCCAACATCCTGGGGAAAGTTGGACCGTTACAGTATCAAGATTTTAGTCATTAAAAATTTTTTATTTTTAAATTATTTATGTCGATCTTTTTAATACACAATACAAGACACAAGCAGCACAGAACAGATACACAAATAATCATTAGTTAATACAGTAAGTTAATTTCGTGTTATTATATGTCACGTCAGCCTACTATGATCTAAACTGGCCGGCCAATACTCACGCGAATACCACGCTCGTCCAAAGGAGTACCTCACCACGGTAAATGGAACTGTTCCACGGCAGGCATAACGGAGACCAACAAACCAGCAACAGTCGGCAACGCTGTTCGACAAAGATATCGTGTTAATACTAGACTCAGGAGCAGGACCAAAGTTATTAAAAGAAAGCGAATGTGTGGATGGTATCAAAATTAACGAAAACGCTATTATTAAATTGACAGGCATCACAGCAGGAGTAACGCAGACACTTTAAAATAGAATTTCATTTGGTGAACAACGACTTTCCAATAAAAGAAGACGGACTGTTGGGATGCGACTTTTTCGCGCAATCGGGAGCAAGTATCGATTACAAAAACAGCTGCTTAAAAATTGGAGAACATATGATAACGTTCGCTAATAAGATAAATAAGGAAATCGCGGAGATTGAAATGAGCGAGAAAACGGAAATCGAACACAAAAAGATGGAGCGGAGTGCGCTGATAGCAAAAAAATCAAATCAAGTTACTCAAAGAAATATAAAAAATCTAAATCAAGGAAAAACTCAAGATAATATTCTAAATCAAGGGCGAAATCAAGTCGAAATCGAGAATCTAATTCAAGAACAAAAACAAGACAAAATCGGAAAAATAAAAATTCTAAATCAAGGAGAAAATCGAGATCAAAGCTACAAAGGCAGAAATCGAAAGCGGGAACAAAGTCGGGATAAAACCCGAGAGCTAAATCAAGAACAAAATCAGGCAAAAATCGAGAAACTAAATCCGGAAAGAGATCTTGATCAAGAACGAAATCGAAGTAAAAAAGTAAACAAACTCGAGGAAATGGGAAGAGAAAACTTAGTCGAAAAAGAAAGTGCGCTCGAAAAATTAGAAGCAATCAAGAAGGACGCGGGTCATAAAAAAGGAAGTGCCGGGGGAGGAGATTATTTTTAATATGCACACTAAAATAATCAGCGTAATCCTAAGCCTCAACAGCCTAGCCGGGTACAGCTCGGAAGGTACAAGGATAGCACTAGAAAGAATATTGGATGCAATTAAACAAGGCACCTGGCGAGAAGTGAAATTCCACGGTGTTTTAGAAAAAGCGCACGAGCAGCTGTCAAAAACCCGCAGGGACCTGCAGGATGAGCGGGTAGAGGCATGCGTATATTGTCAACCCGCCACGATCATAAAAATCGAAAGGGTAAAAAAGGTGTCCGAGCAACTGCGCTTGGAGCATATTTCTGAGAGCGAGAAAATCGGGGTACAGAGGTTAGTAGAGGAATTCTTCCACGACATATTCCATGTAGAAGGGGAAGATTGTCAAAAACACCGCTACTTAAATTAACAATACCTACAGTCGACGAGGTACCGGTATCAACTAAGCCTTATCGGCGCTCGCCCGAAGAAAGAGAAGAACAGGAAAAACAGATAGCCGAATTACTCGACGAAGGCATTATCGAAAGGTCCACGTCATCTTTTCGTAGCCCGTGTTTTCTAGTGCCAAAAAAGCCTAACTCCAAAGGCGTTGTGAAATTCAGATTAGTTATCGATTATAGTAAGATAAATGCTAAAACTCTGAATGATCAATTTCCAATGCAAAATATACTTGACATCCTCGATCAACTTGGGGGAGCCAAATATTTTTCGGTTTTCGATTTAAAATCGGGCTATCATCAAATAGAAATATCAGAAGAGTACAGGCACAAAACAGCATTTGCCACGCAGAGCGGACTGTATCATTTTACGCGCGGCAGTTTCGGTCTACACACAATGCCGGCGACATTTTCGCGCGCGCTCGCAATAGCACTCGCAGGCCTTACAGGCAGCGAACTCTTTATCTACATGGGCGACATAATAGTACATTCGGATTCGTTTGAACAACATCTAGAACGAATCAGACACTTGTTTGAAAGACTAAGAAAGCACGTATTTTAATTACAGGCAGATAAATGCGAATTCTTAAAGAGGGAGGTCGCCTATCTCGGACACATAATATCGGAAGCGGGTGTAAAACCAGACCCTAGAAAAATTGAGGCTGTAAAGGACTATCCCGCTCCTCGCAATAAAAAAAATATAAAACAGTTCTTAGGCTTTGTAGGCTAATACAGGAGGTTCATTGACAAATTCGCAAATATAGCAATACCATTAACAGAAATGCTTAAAAATGACGCGGAGTTCGTATGGACCGAAAAGGCACAAAAAGCGTTCGAAATTCTACGCGATAAACTGTGCGAGGAGTCTATTTTAACGTTCCCGGATTTTAATAAACCCTTTACGCTGGTAACTGATTCGTCGAGTTATGCACTCGGAGCAGTATTACTAAACGGAGAACCGGGAAAAGAACATCCGGTAGCATATGTCACGCACACTGACGGGGGCGGAAAGAAAATGGGACACGTATAATAAAGAGGCAAACGCGCTAGTATCGGCAATCAAACATTTTGGACCGTACCTGTTCGGGAGATGTTTCGATTTGATAACGGATAATATAGCGCTACAATGCAGACGCGCGGTCGAGGCGGAAGACTACAGGGGGAGAAATATAAAGAAGCTATAGCAGCTCTAATACCAAAAAAACGCAGGCCGAAAGAAAGTCGCTCAAAAGAACAGGTAGAAAAAGAAAACTCAGGAGAAAGTCGGGAAGAAAGCTCGGAGATAAAGCAAACCACCGCGAGGGGACAGGGCGATGACGAGCGGCCGGGAACGGAGGAGCTCAGAACCGAGACAACGGAGACGCGACAGGACTCAAACGAGGGGGAGGTACAATCGGAAAGCGACATTAGAGAAACGCAACAGGGGATCGATGAGGGGGAAAGCGACGACCCGGGAGAAGGGGCGGAACCCCCGAACACGACTGAAAATGGAAGCCAACGGGATATTCAAAACTCAGAGGAAGCCATTATCTGCCGAGAACAGATGTTTATGCGGAAAGACAACTTTATGTACTTTATCTCGACAAAGGGAGAGCCTTGCGATGAAGGGGCAAGACAATTAAAAATTCTGGGAAAGTTACCGATGTTCGCACGACTACAGGTCGAAGTTCCAGCGTCGATACGCGTCAATAATAAAACGCATATAGCGCTTCCATTACGAGATAAGGCTCGAATCGGACCGACCCTGGCACGACACAACATCGAGATTTTGTGCACCAATTTAATTCCATTTTTAAATCGAGCAGACTTGAAATCGATAAGTATAGCAAAAATAGAAAGAATCGAAGAATTGGAATGGCGCGACGCGATAAAACCATTAAAAGAATCACTCGCTCGCTCGCATACTAAACTAATAATTTGTTTGGGGCTTAAAAAATATCCATTCGCGGAAGATCGTGAAACAATAATAAAAGCGGCGCACCCGTCAATAGTCGGGGGACACCGCGGCGTAACAAAAACCTATAAAAGAATTTACTATTATTGGGAAAATTTAAAGGAAGAGATACAAGCTTTCGTGCGAAAATGTTTAGACTGCCAATTAAAGAAATTAGTTAGAGTAAAAACAAAACTCTCTATGGTGATTACAGACACACCAACAGTAAGCATGGAAAAATTAGCCATAGACGTAGTAGGCCCGCTACCTCCGACGGATAGTGGCAACGAATACGTACTAAAGTTCCAAGACAATCTGACAAAATTCGCGATAGCCGAACCAATGGGGGACGTTACGGCAGCGACAGTCGCAAACGCACTAATACGGAAAGTCATTTGTGTTTTTGGAGAGCCGAGAGTAATATTAACGGACCAGGGAACAAATTTTCTTAGCAAACTAATGAAAAGAGTGGCAAAACGATTTAGAATTAAACAAATAAAAACAACGCCATTTTACCCACAGTCGAACGGGTCACTCGAACGCTCGCATTCCAGACTGATGGAATACGTAAAGTTTTTCGTACAAAAGAATAAAAAAGACTGGGACGAGTATATAGACCTAGCAACATTTAATTTTAACACCAGTGTTAGTGAGGCCACTTGGCACACGCCGTTCGAGCTCGTATTCGGGAGGCTAGTACGCACGCCGGAAGAAGGCGAACTCGATGAGGAAGATTTATTACCAACCTTTAATGGTTATATGAGGGAGCTGGTAACCCGACTTAATAGTCTCCAAGCGACGGCGAGAGAAAACTCGATTAAAGCGAAGGAGAGGGCAAAACAATATTATGACCGACGAGTAAATATTAAAACACTACAAATTGGAAACCACGTATGGCTACTAAGCGGCCCGAAACCACATAAATTCGAGGATCAATATAAAGGACCATATACAGTGCTCGACGTGAGCCCCAACGGCAACGTAAAAATACAAATAAGCGCGACTAAAGAAAAAATCGTACACGCGAACAGGCTACGCATGTCGCATGTGGAGAATGAAAATGATAAGACTAAGTAGAAGTAGAACTACAACATAATCGTACGCACATCGTAAACAATGCATGAAAAGCACAGTAAAAAAATTTAAATCACATTCAGTGCAAGTTGTAACAATTTTTTTTTTTTCAAACACGCTACAGGCCAACACACATACGCGTGCCATTATGGCAGACACGAATACGCGTACTCTAGAAATACGCGATCACCAACAAACACACGCTTCAAAATTTTTTTCTTTCTTTCCTTTTCCTGCTACCTACCCGCTCACAATAACCATAAAACGACTACAAATAAAAACAAGAACCAGCAAACGGTACATGCAAACAACAGACAAACATGCTAAACAATACACATAAATGTTTGATAGATAAAAAAAAGAGAACGCATGACGTTTAATGAACTAATTACAATGATTACAGATGATAAACATGTGGATTTTGTGGCTAACAACGATAGCTCAACTTTTCATCGGGGGTGCCGCGATAATAGCATACGACTATTCGCAGCAAATCTCTAATTTAACAACCTTCTCGTTAATTAACGTCGGAGAATGCGATATAGAAATGGCGGTAGTAAACACGACGCGGGTGTTCGTAAAACTGTTGCAAATAAATGAATTTACGAACACGCACGTAAGATTCTGTAAAGTCGAAATAAAGAGAACGGCAAGAACCTGCGGCGCGTTTTCGCACTCGAGCGACGTGTTTAGAGGCAAGGTCAAATTTCTCGACGAGATAACGGGAGAAGAGTGCAAAACAATGCATAGGCATCGAACACACAGGTTTCGCGACGAGATGATTACTAACCTGAAAATAAACGCGACTACGGTGCACCCGATGACCTTCGCGGGAAAAATAGATCATTCAGGAAATTGTGAACAAGCAGTCACGTACATGGACCCATACGGGGTATACGACAAAGTAGTAGTTTCAGGATATCTCAAAATAACGTTAAAAGAATACGAAGCATCAGTTAATTTAAATACGAACACACTTACGCAGGACCAATGCATAGACTCGGAAGACGGGTACGCGTTTTGAGACCCGGTACCGCCAACAACGTGCGTGTTCAATAAATACGCGGAGTTGTACGCAGGCGAAGTAAATAAAGTCACGGAGGAAGGAAATGCGCAAAGGCCGGTGTATATTATGGAATCATCGCAAGTCACGTTCGCGTTTACAGCGGTCGGCACAGTAAACGTATGCGGATACGACCTCGTGCGTACAGAACACTCGAAATTATTATTTTTAGAAGGCTTGCAAACTGAATACTTTCGAACTGTAAAAGCGCCGTCAGTCAATAATTTAGACATATTTGCGTATGTAAATTCAAAATTTGTGTATGTAGAAAAACATATAAAGGGGCAGATTAAACAGCTGTACCACGATTTAATATTACAAAAATGCGAACTCGAAAAAAGAGTAATAGCAAACGCGCTAAGCATAGCGGCAGCGGCACCAGATTTATTCGCATATCAAATCACAAAAAAAGAGCGGCTACATAGGGTTATTAGCAGGCGAAGTAGTTCACTTAATAAAATGTGTGCAAGTCGAATTACACCGGAGGGAAGAAAGCACTTGCTATCAAGAGCTGCCCGTAATGAAAGATGACAAAAAATACTTTTTGACGCCGCGAACGCACATACTTAAAACGTTCGGGACAGAAACTACATGTAATCCACTAATTTCGCCTATGTTCCAACTAGAAAACGAATGGTACACGGTGCTATCAGGGTCGGTAACAAAGGGAATAACACCAAACACGCTAAAACCAAAAACGAAACCGACGTGGAATTACACGGACCCAGCGAACCTCGCGAAAAGCGGAATATATACGCCGGCGCAAATACAAGCGCTGCGACATCACCTAATGTTTCCGATCGAAAAGCCAGCAGTGCTTAATTCAATCGCGATGAGCATGTCGGGCAGAAGCTATAGAATGGATGGGCTATCAGTCACGAGACTGTTCGATGAGAACACTATGGCGAGACTAGCGGAATCAACGTGGAGTAGAATATGGGGAAAGTTTTTGACATTCGGCTCGGCTTCGGCGGGGATAATTGGCTTGTTTATGATAGCGAGACTCGTTAAATTCGTGTCTGACACAATAATTCACGGTTATGCTCTACACTCTATATACGGATTCTCAATTTACATTTTAGGAAGTTTCTGGATCTCGGTAACGCAATTATTGTTGCATTTGGGATCGCGAAAGGAGAAATCAAACGAACAAAGCAAGGAGGGGGAAAAGGACCCGGACTCTCAGCCGCAACCGAACGAATACCAAACACAAGCCCCGCCCCCTGCGAAGGACGTCGGCATCGCTCCCGCAGCGATTTTAACCGAGGGGGGAGAGCAACCATTGCGGTATCAAGCGGTAGCGAACCAATTATACCCGGTGTTACCAAACGCTAACGGAGTATTCCCGCCGCGAAAGAACTTCAAACGCTCATTCGAAACGGAAGTCTAATCAAACAAAAAATTATCGCCTCAACAACTCTGTTGTAACTGTACCGATACGCTTATTGTAGTATGTATGCACTTGATGACAAAGCAAAGAAAACATTAGTAAATCAATTAATCGAAGTCAGAAAAGAAATTACGTGGTCAGCACAAAGACGCGGTGAGTCGGCGAACGAATAGGGAGCACAAGTAGCGGAACTCCTCCTAGCCTACAATAGTAAAGGCAATTTGGCAAAGACTGAAGTATTCGAAATCACCGATTCACCCGGAGATAGGGAAAGATTGGCAATTTATTCGTTCTTGAAAGGAATCCGAGGTGAAGTTAAGAAGTATATGTGTGATCTCGCGGTTTATAAAGACTTAACACACGCGAGAAGACATGCACAACAGATCGCGCGCCGCCTGGAAGGTATTAAACAAATTAAGAAAACTATGATGACCTTTGTCTAGAATAGCAAACTAAGCGTAGAACTTTCAAGAATGATAAAGAGCTAATGAACCACTACTCGGTCCGTAACGTATTGGAAGGTTGGTACTCGTTCCAAATTAGAGCGGGAGTACACGAATACTACGCTAACGATCACAAAAAACTGTATTGTCAACTCTGTTACCATCAGCTTGTACAAGATACTCGGGGCGATTACGTCCGATTTCTAGACACACATATACTCTCAAAAATCACTTTACCGACTTCTTGCAACATTTGTGAGGCGACACTGCTTGAGGTAACGCCAGCGCGCGAATGCGAAAAATGTCACAAGATTTATACCGGGCAGGCAGCAATCAGGAGGCCGACCGCCTCACATTTCGTGATTGGTTTGGTAAAACTGAATCCGAACTAATCAGAAATTACGAACGTGTTAGCTACCAATACGGATTAAATTTTCTCTGGATCATAGAACTTGATTTTATTGTTACAAATGTTCCTACCAAAGTTGAGAAATCGTAATTATATTATATCTCTTACAAAAATTAACTTAATTATACACTGACTTTGAAAAATTATGATCGAGTGTATGATTCATGTTATAACTTTTTGCAATGTATGTCTATGTACTTTTTGTCAGCATAAGTCCTAATTCATATACAGGGTGAGTCATTTTAATCTTTAATCTCAATAATCTCGTTGGCAAAGCATGCCAGCGAAAAAAGTTTCGGGTAAAAGTTTTAGGATTTTTCCCTGGCTATATGATGATGACCTGTCATTGAGCGTGACCTTCAAGGTCATTTGAAGGTCAAGTCGATTTTTTCAAATAGAAACCCCTACTTTTGGCACCAGAAATGGAAAGAGCGGGAAATTTTACGTTTGAATATCACCTTGCCTTGAACTTGAATTCAATGGTCAAGGTCATTGGTCATGCCGATAACAGTACAACTGGTTAGCTGAACTCGAATGCATTCAAGGAGAAAATGTTACCCACAAAAGTTTTCAGTTTTCTCCCCGGCTGACGAATGGTCATCTTGACCCTGTCGTTAAACAGGATCTTCAAAGGCATTTCAAGGTCAAGTTGATTTTTTGAAATGGAAACCCCTACTTTTAGCCCCATAAATGAAAAGAGAGTGCATGCGTTCAAAAATGAAAAAAATTTCAATATTTCCAGAAATTTTCAATATTTTCTAAAATTTTCAAAGTCATTCCATTATTTTGTATTAGTGTCAATTTTTGAGAGTGAACTACTCTTAACAGTTATGTAGATAGCAAATTAGTGCAGAAAAGCTTAATCGTGTTTTTTACTTCTTGTAAATCGATAATTATTATTGAAAAAAATTTGTTTCCCTGTTTACTGGTTTGTAACAAATTATTTTGATTTTGATCATGGCTGATTATGGTCCCAACGAAATCGTTGATATGATCATGATTTTGGGAGAAAGTCGAAATAATTATGCAGCAGCTGCCAGACTTTATGCTGAACGCTATCCCAATAGGAGACACCCAAGTAATGTTACTATTCAAACCTTAACTCAGAGAGCTCGAAATGGAGCTTTTGTTCGTCAACGCCGTCATCATGAATACGACGAAAACGATCCTCGTGTTATTACCATTCTAGCGATTATTCATCTTGATCCTCACATTAGTATTTTATATAATTAGTACTCGACAAATAGAAAGAGAAATAGGTATACCTCAATCAACAGCATCCCGAATATTGAGAGCGAGAAGATATCATCCTTATCACATAACATTAACACAACAGTTAACTCCAAATGATATGATTTTGCGAGTACGTTTTTGTCGATGGGCAATACGAATGATTCAACAAGATCAAGACTTTTTCAGGCACGTTCTTTTTTCAGATGAATCAACATTCAGCAACACTGGAGAATTGAATAGACATAATTGCCATTATTGGTCAGATGAAAATCCTCATTGATTCAGGCCCATAGAGAATCAACACCGCTGGAGTGTTATGGTCTGGTGTGGAATCATCAATGGCTATTTGATTGGTCCTTATTTCTTTGAAGAGAACGTGAATGGGGTAAACTTTTTGAGATTACTTCCAGACATTTTACCTGAATTACTAGAAAATGTAGACAAGGCTAAGAATGTGGATCCAATTAGATGGAGCACCACCACATTATGCACGCATTGTTCGTGATTATTTAAACACCCGCTACAATGGCAGGTGGATTGGGCGAGGTGGCCCAGTTGCCTGGCCCCCTCGTTCACCTGATTTAACCCCTCCCGATTTTTACTTATGGGGATATCTTAAGAATGTTGTTTATGCTCAACGGCCAGCAACCCGAGATAATATGATCGAACGCATTCGTACAGCTTGTGCAGCAATCCCTCGAGATGTTCTACTTAAAACCATAAGACAATTCAGAGCTCGACTTGATCTTTGCATCCAACAAAACAGCGGTAATTTCGAACAATTAATCAATGGTTAACTCCAGTTAACATTCCATAAAAATACCAAAAGGGGAAAAAACAAAAAAAAACAAATAAAAAAAAATACAAAAAAAAAATAAAACAAAAAATGGGATGCTAAATCCTTTTGACAACCTCCTCGATGGTGCATCCTGGGTTCGGCTGATGTCAAAGCTAATTTCCGCACAAAAGATGATTTGTTTCCAAAATCACATGTTCGAACGTAAAATTTCCCGCTCTTTCCATTTCTGGTGCCAAAAGTAGGGGTTTCTATTTGAAAAAATCGACTTGACCTTCAAATGACCTTGAAGGTCATGCTCAATGACATTGTCAAGGTCATCATCAGATAACTAGGGAAAAATCCTAAAACTTTTACCCGAAACTTTTTTCGCTGGCATGCTTTGCCAACGAGATAATTGAGATTAAATATTAAAATGACTCACCCTGTATAGTAAGTATTGATATGTCCGTACAAATACCTTTCCGCTAAAGCAATCATCACTCTTTTTATGTGGACGTCTGCATAAGTACCGTTAAGTCTGCATAACTCACGTTGCAGTTCCGATTTTATCAGCATAAGTCACAGTACACACACACACACACACACACATATATATATATATATATATATACATATATCTTCCCATATTATATAGTTGTAAGCGTGATTTTAATTCGAAATCCCCTCCACCTTCCCTCCACTAAATAACGTAAAATTGTTTTAAAATTTACGATATTTTGAGACTCAAAATCTCCTCCACCCCTCTTCCCCCCTCCACCCACCCTCCACTTTCCTTCACCTAGCCCTCCACTTAAAAACGTTAAATTGTTTAAAAAATAATGTTATTTTGATTAAACGTTTCCCCTTTACTTATCTCCACCCTCTCCGTTGCCCCTCCTCTAACCCCTCCACTTCCCCCCTCTTTCCCTCCACTTCCCCTCCACTTTTCCCTTTAGAGTATGTAATTTTACACTTTCAGAAGTAAAGCATTTTGAGGATTTTTTGTAAGTCAGAAGAATGTAACAATTAGATACTAATTTATAACATTCTATGATTGGATGGAATTAAATTGCAAAATAATAAATACACAAAGTGTAGATCAATCATAATAAAATTGGTCACCCTTCCCATTAGAATGCAGCAAAAGATAAGATAAATAAACTCCAAATAAAAAGTCGATAAAGAAACTAGAGTTAAGAATACAATGTTAGGAATATCCAAGCATATTTAATAATTAACTAAATGAGATAGAAACAAGAAACGAGAACGTTATTAAAAATACAAACAAAAACGTGACTAAATCTTAATAGAAATAAATCAAATCATTAAAGATTATAAAACGCGATGCAGGGAAACTTAAGTTAAATCAGAGAAAAATCAAATCCGGACGCTATCACACACACATACTCACCATACAGAATCAAAGGAAGGCGACAGTCAGCGAAGGAGGATAGTACATGCAGAGACAGGAAGGGGAGCGCTTGCACTCGGGCCACGTACAAAAATCTAGCCGCTACGAGAAGGAGAAGGCGACTATCAGCAGAAGAAGAGAGTGCATGCAGAGACAGGAGGGGAGGCACTCGCACTTGTCCTGTGCATGGAAAATCGAGCCGCTACGAGAAGAAGAAGGCGACTATTAACGGAGGAAGAGAGCTCAGGTAGAAAAGTGCACAAGCAAGCCACCGTATACAGACCCCCGTCACACGCACAACAAAGAGCTGCGGACAAAGGAAGCTCGAGGTGCGTCGCACTTGACTACGATATATTTAAAAGTCATTGACAGCATAGAAAAAAGAAGATGCTCTGCATATCATATGGAAGCACGCAAAATAAGGAGATATGCTACGTGCAAGCCCCCTCATTAGTCGAATAGTCCTCTTATAGTTACTCCTATATGCCAAAGTGGAACCGCGAGGAGGCTAGAAGAACTAGAAGAAAGAGATAAGCAACCTCCATATAAGGAAATATGCAGCTTTCGAGGCTTCTGATTGGCTGTCTCTCCTCTCTCACACACACTAGAAACAGGAATGCAAGAAAGATTTTGGATATAAAAGGCCCAGAGCACTAGATACAAGGAAACAGTATTTCTTAAAAATTAGAGCAACGCGGAAGCTCTACCAGAATCCGGACCGGTACGTCGCATCGGACATGCGTTATACAAAATCTTGAATATGAAATATATAATTGAAAATTTTGGACAATCTGAAAATTCTCCAAAATTTTGGAAATTGTTTCTAAAGTTTTTAACAATTTAAAGCTTTAGTAAGGAGATGAAAACAAAATAAATCAAGAGGAGCGAAAACGACCATTTTCACTCCTCTCGATCTATTTTTTTCCATCTCCTTACTAAAGCTTTAAATCTTTAAAAACTTTTAAAACAATTTTCCAAAATTTTCAAAAATTTTCAAAATTTTGATATATATATATATATATATATATATATATATATATATATATATATATATATATATATATATATAATGTGCATCTATACACGCACACCGTAGTGGACGACTCGAAAAACTCTATTCTCGATCTATTTCATAGGCGACAAAAATGGTCTTCCTTATACACTTGTTATAAAAAGCACGGTGAACAACGAGGGGCGAATGTGCTTTTCCAGACTCGGATGATGTTTGAACACGAGTGGTAGTAGCGTAATGGTAGTGGTAGCCTAGGCGCCCTCGACTACCACTCGTGCTCAAACATCATCCTCGCTTGGAAAAGTTCATTTTCGCCCCTTGTTGTACAATGTACTATTACAAATAATAAATCAATATTTAGATTCGCAAAAGAGAAATGATTCCGTAGATCCAGCGTTAGAAAAAAAGCAAGTCGAAGTTATAAAAGATTAGAAAAGAGTCTATCGAATTATCACGTACAAGCCCATTTTTCTAAACCAAAAGCTAGAAAATCAATTCATGATAGAGTTCAGGGTTTAGACAAGAACTTATTTGGCACTTATAGAGAGAGAGAGTAAAGTTACGGACGACGAAGATGATAGTGTTATTAAACAAGTTAACACAAGTGCTTCACTTAAACAAGTATCTATAAATTTCCGCAGTGGCCCAAGAGATCGCATCTCTAGAAACCACGCCCCTTTTCTGAAACCCCAATCTCGGGCAGCAAGAACCTACACTTACAAAGCCAAGCGACGCTGCTCATAAATTAGAATTAGCCGAATAGGAAAAAGGTTTATCGACCGAGTTGTTGACTAACTAGAATTTATCTGAATCCCATAATTTAGAAAATATACGAATTTATCCAGTTCCTCGATAAACTCAACCATCGAAAACATGACTGCTATCAATACGACAAAAGCTAATACCCAATCGCGAAAAAAGGGAAAAAGTTGTGTAATTCCCGAAAATTGAACGAAATTTGAGGAAATGCGAGCAAATAAACAAATAGAGTTACTATTGAAACAGTCCCTGGCAAAATCGGCAGAAGTAGCGCGAGAAGCAGAAGAATTACACAATAAATTCGCGAATCACTTGAAAATCTAATTGAGTCCCTGCGTGAGAAAGGAAGTTTTAGACGACTATTTTCAAAGTCCAGAGAACGTTGACGAATTAAGCGAAAAACTTAGAAAGGGAGAAAACATTCTAACGTATACGACTACGTCCGCCGACGGATCCCAAATTTTTGGGGAGTCGCTGCATTTAAAAATAGTCCTAACGACACTCACGACCATACAGAGAATAACGAACAGTTCTGTATACCAACTGGAAATATAGTAAACCCTTTACAAATAATTTCTCCGAAGACGCGTCTAAAATTCGACGAAATCATAAACGAAAAAAATAGTGAAATTGAGAATAATAAGAAAAAAATGGCGCCACAAATAAAAGTGATATCTTTGAAGGACACGCTTGATTTAATTCCTCGTTTCAATGGATTAAACATATCATTAACACAGTTTGTCGACGATTGCACTAAAGCGTGAAATATTCTCCCCGAAGGGAACGAAGAAGACTGTACGCACCTTATTCGAATGCGCCTTTTTGGCGATGCATTAGCGTGCGCAAGGAGACGAAAATTCAAAACTATCGATGAAATCATTGAATTCTTTGAGAGTGATTTGAGATAGTCAAAAATGTACCACGAAGTTTCGGGAGAATCAGCAAAAATAAGACTCAGTCCAGCAGCAGCGAGTAGACGATCAGTGGCAGCTGTTAGGATTCTTGTCAAAGAAACTGAGCCCGACGCAAGCCCGTTACAGCGCCTTTGACCGTGAACTACTCGCTATCTACCTGGCGATCATACATTTCTGCTACATGGTAGAAGCTCGCACGTTTGTCATCTACATGGACCATAAGACACTGATTTTTGCTTTTAAGCAAAAACCAAGCATCACCGAGGCAGGCCCGACACCTAGACTTCATCGGCTAATACTCGACATACACGGACATACGACATATCTCCGGCAAAGACAATCTCGTCGCAGATGCCTTATCACGCATCAAAGCAGTGACCACGCCGATCGACTACAGCGAGCTGGCAGATGCACAATAAGGCGACGCCAAGATCCAAAACATCAAGTCGACAAATCACGGCCTCGAACTTAAGCTGCAGTCGATTCCAGGGACCGACACGAAAATCCTGTGCGATGTGTCGACCAACACTGCGCGACTCTTTATCACAGAAACTTTTCGTAGAGCAGCATTTGACGCAGTGCACATCTAGGCGTTAAAACCACCCTCAAGCTCATGACACAACACTACGTGTGGCTGTCGATCAAAGCCGACTGTTGGACATGAGCGCAAGCCTGCATTCAGTGCCAACAGTCAAAGACCTCTCGATACGTTACGTCACCAATCAGAGATTTCACGCCACCATCTGCGAGATTCCATCACGTGCACATCGACATCATCATTCTGTCACTATTATATACTTACGTAATTATTATCTTACGTAATTATTATTATGAAATACTGTCTCACGCGCGTGGATTGTTACACGCATTGGCCAGAAGCTTTTTCGATACTGGACCAGGTAGTGGAGACATTTGCTCGTGCTTTCTACGACGGCTGGATCTGCCGCTTTAGCATATCGCGGCGCGTCACCACCGATCAAGGTCAGCAATTCGAGTCCTACTTTTTTTAATTGCTTAGCCGATTAACCAGTACGAATCACCTGCGAATAGTCACCTATCATCCGCAAGCAAACGGCACGGTGAACGACTTTACCGCCATCCGATGCCAGCAAGACGTGGACGCAGGATCTGCCCGCCGTCCTCCTAGGCATACGGGCAGCGTGGAAGCACGACCTCACAGCTATCTCAGCAGAACTCGTTTACAGTGAACCTCTGCGTTTACCTGAAGAATTTCTCGCCTCCGACGAACGCTAGAACGAAGATCCGGCATTTCTTATCAGGCAGCTGCGAGAATACTTGCAACAGTTAAGACCAGCAGCCGTCACGCGACATGGCACAGCAAAAACTTTCGTTTTCAAAGACCTGGCAACATCGGAGCATTCTTTATATACGTCGCTCCAGATGCCATACGATAGACCGTATTAAGTCGTTAACCGCAGCGACAAAACATTAATTGTCAACGTGCACGGCAAAGACACGACAGTTTCTATCGACAGGCTAAAACCTATACCTTGGAGGAAGGCAACTTAAGTCACCAACCGCTTTCAATGACACCAACACCGCCACTTCCATCCAACATGCCCACCGAGCAGACACCGACACCACCAAAATCCCAGAGGCCGACGAGCCCAAATTAATTAAAAATTGATTAAAAAATCAGTAATATGCTTATGAAACTTTTTCTATGAAATTTAAACCAAATCCCCTCATTCATATCATAACTAATGTACTTTTAAACAATATCCTGGAGTTTAAGCTCATTTGGGCCATTCATTCATTTGGAATCTTACGGTCAGCGAATTATGGACTCACTACTATACATAGGTATTATAGAGGTATATAGAAGGTCTAAAACCATCAAAATAAAGGTAATTATGTTTTATAATTGTAAAAAAATTTTAGTTTATTTATATAAGTATTTATAAATTTTGAATGAAAAATTTTGTTTTTAATTTCAAAGGTGGTGTGCCTCCTTAATTACTTAACATTCTCTATTATATTGAAGGGTTTAACGTACCCAAGCTATAAATATTTATACCTAACATCAACCGAGCGACGTAAGGAGCGAGGTGGCCCTGCTAGTCTACACTATATTAAAATTTTATATTCGGTCAATTTTGTAAAAACCCACCAAAACTCATTTAAAAAATAAAAAAAATTAAATCCACTTTACAGTAAAAATGTTCTTTGAACTTAAATCATTCAGGTTACAAAAAAAAAAAAAAATGATAAACGTATCAAATTTCAATTAGTTAGTAGCATTAAAAGAACTTAAAAAATGTCCATTTGTCCGTCCGTCCGGATTTTTTTTTGCATTTATTTCACAAAACTTGATGTATTTTATAAATAAAAAGCTATTTAATGGTATAGACATGAAAATATACATTCTTCTGAAAAACATTTTCAAGAATTGGTCCAGGTAGGTTGGAAGCTGTGAAAATAATTTAAAAAATAGACGTAATTAATGTAATTTTTTTATATTTTTGATATATATTATGACAATTTTCAAATACTTCATTTGATTTCATATTGTGTCTATGTGATTGCGCGTGTGTTAGGTTAAGTTCGTGTGTGTGTGTTTCTACGTGTACCTTTCTTCTATTTTCTTCTTTTCTTCTGCTATACTCATGCTTCTTTAAAGCCTTTCTTCTCTGCGTTTTTATTACTCAATCATCTTCTTTCTGTTCCGTCCCTTTTCTTATTCTCGTCTGTTTCCCACCTCTATCACTATCGTGCCTATGCCGATTATCCCGTCTCTTTCTCTCAATAACCTTGTCTTGTCTTTCTCCCTTTGTTGTTTATTCTTTTTATTTGTTTCATTGACTGAAATATTATTTTCTTTGTACCCACACTCCTGTATTTCCCATTCCACGCCTTGCAGTAAGTCATCCAGCCAGTCCTCTAGTGACTCATCCTAGCACCTTTTCTCATCTCTTTTCTTTCCAGTTCTCGCCCTCCTAAAATCTCTGACTCTCTTACGCTTCCTTCTCTCTTTCTTTTTCATTTTACATTTCTTTTAATTCAGTTTTCTTTTTTTGACTCTTCTGCGGTCTTTCTATCTTGCTACTCATCTATTTCCTGAACTTGTCCATCTCTTTTTGCAGTTTGTTTAAGAAAACGGATACACCTTAAATCGTCAAAAAATGAAAAATCTGATTTTTGTTTATATGTTTTCTAAATTGTTTCAAAAATGAATTAAATTATTAAATATATTTAGGTATAATGTAAAAAAGATAAAACAATGTTTATATATGCCATATTATTAGGTATAACATTTCTTCAATGGCCAAAATTAAAAATTTCCATTTTTCAGCTACCGCAGACTTACTTAAGAGTTAGGCTTTGAAGGGCACTTTTATACTGATAGATATACTTCAAACACATATAGTTTCCAGATAAATGTGGGGTTTTTCAAAAAAATATTATTTAAAACAGTTGTCCGGATATTTAGTTTAATTCATTTTTTAAACAATTTAGAAAAAATATAAACAAAAATCAGATTTTCCATTTTTTGACGATTTAAGGTGTATCGGTCCCCTTAATTTACCTTCTATTAGCTCCACTTTCTCCTCTTAATTCTGCAGCTATCTATCTGCCACCATTTTCTTCTCCCTTTCTATTTATTCTTGCTCTCCTACTTCCTTCCTGTAGGTCTATAAATTACCTTTCTCTTCTTCTTTTACTGCTCGGCATTTTTTTCAACTTTTTCTGTGAAACTTTCAGCTATAAAAGAAAATGGGCCTAAACTTGACACTTGGCTCTTTGCTGTTTACGCTTTTAACTAACCTCCAAATACCGCACGTATTGTTTAGGTCATTTTTTTCTTGTTCCCCCATTCAGTTGCAGCCAACATTATTAAAAGCTTCTTGTTCCTGTCTCTATGTTCCGTAACTCTGTTTTTCAAAGAGATTATTTTTAATGCAACGTGTGTGGCGGTAACGTCGCGAAGTCTATCTTTTGCGTATACCTGAATCACAACACGGATACGTCGCACTACCTGCACAACGAGAGAGAGAGAGAGAGTGAGAGAGAGAGAGAGAGAGAGAGAGAGAGAGAGAGAGAGAGAGAGAGAGAGTAAAAATGTAAAAGAAGGACAGTTTTTTGCAAAACTTTTTCGAAAAATTCGAGGCACTATAAATAGAAAGAGGAGTAGTAGCGGATTTTATTTAAAGTACAAACGATACTATGGAGAGCAAACAAGCCCAGCCTTGTCCTAAGCGATTTAGGTGGTGGGTCATAAGACGTCAAGATTGTAATCAAGATTGTATTGTCTTATAAAATCATAAGAGAACTATGTGGTTTTAGCTCGAAGTCTATTAGATTTACACAATCTACACAAAGTCCCATATGATACACTAAGCATATACCCCCTTTCCTTTTATAAGTATTATTTTTCCTCTCCATATTATTTTTTCCCCTTTCCTTTTGTTCCTCACAACGTCCTCTCCATTCTTTGTTTACTATTCACCATAGCCTCTACCTGAGTTCTGTATCTGTTTTCTTCTCATTTCATCTAAATATTCTTTTTAATTTTTTTCATACCTTGTTCCTTTTAACGAAATATGATTTTATTAAATTAACTTCTTTAATCTCCAGAAAAAAACATAATTTGAAGGATCATATAATCTAAATAGAACGATAACTTTTACAAGACGAATTTAACTGACATTCCTATTGGATTAACGCAAAGTTTTTAAGGCGTCACAACCTTAAAACTAAAAGGTTGAATTATTCAAATTGAGAAAAAAGAAATGTAATATCAATAAATTGAAAATAATAGTTATGAAAATAAAGACTGCTAAATTTTTGCTTTTCCGAGCATCTCCGGAAGTGTTTCGTCACTACAGTCGAAATCTGGATCATTGCTATGGTCCAACATTTTTACACTTGACGTTTGATCACGTAAACAATAACTTTCATAATTTTTTTCCGCGTTTCTTGCATAACTTGTACAACATACATGGCTAAAAAGGAAAAAAATGACTGTAAAAGGAGATAGAATCGCACACCAAATCAGTGTCACTTACACAGCAGTATATATTATATACTAAATATAGTATATTATGTATAATAACTAAAATTATGCGTAAGAAAAGGATGACATTAGCGAGAGGCGTAGGCGTAATCTTTCTTGTTTTGTTTTGATATTCACTCGGGTACAGTTTTCTTAGGCAACCAGGTTTTATATTATTGACCTCGTGGCCTCTATACGGAACGAAAAAATTTTGCGACCTGTGGATAAAAAAATTTATAAGACACTGTAAAAAGCTATAATTAATGTTAAGATGTACATAATTTATAATTTTTATTTATTCAGTCACCACAGACTTACTTGTGTTTGGGGCTTCGAAGGGTACTTATTAGCACTTACCCTTTTGACGTAAAACATCTTTAGCCGCGCCGTGGGGTGTAAATTTGATCGAGATGTCGTGACACAAAAACGGCGCAATTGGGTTCCCTCCCCCTCTAACAAGGAAAGGTACCCAACCCGAACTCACCGATTTTGATGATTTTCATATATGTTGTAGAACATAAAAAAATAAGAGACACGTATTTTTTTTATCGGCTAATTTTCACTTTTAAGGGGTAAAAACCTCCCCTAAAGTTAACCCCCAAAAAGCGTTTTTTTTTAAATATCTCGGCTTAAAATTAATATTTTTCAATGAAACAAATTGGAGGTTATTTCTTACAAAAAGAGCAAGTATTTCATGGTGATTTGAAGAGTAAGGGTAGCATCCCCTATTTTTTAGGGGTTGAAAACATATCTTTTTTGGCATAATTTTATAATAAAAATGTTTAAACCGACTAAAAAAAATTGGAAAAAATGTTTAAACATCCTTAATAACAAAATTTAGTTGACGTCTTTCGGTGTTTTCATAAATATTATCCCTAAGGGGGTAAACCACCCCTAACACAAAATAACTGTAAATATGTAATTCAATACATAATATTTCGTAGAAAGTTTGTATATAGAGGTTTTCGAGGTCGCTGATTACAAATCTGTTATCAGATTTTGAAAATTCAAAATGGCGGATCCAATATGGCGGACGGAAATATCGAAAAAATATTTTATATAATAAAAAAGTTTTAAACGACTACAAAAAATTGGAAAAAATTTGTAAACATCTATAATAAACAAATTAAGTTTTTCGGTTTTTTCATAGATACTTCCCCTTAGGGGGGTAAACCACCCCTAACACAAAATAACTATAAGTATACTTCAATCCATAATATTTTGTAGAAGGTTTGTATATAGGGGTTTTCGAGATCGCTCTTTACAAATCTGATATCAGATTTTAAAAATACAAAATGGCGAAACCAATGTGGTGGACGAAAATGTCGAAAAAAAATTTTAACTTTCAAAAAAACTTGTTTACAAATGTGTGATCTTTGTAGCCTGTACATGTGAACTAAAGAGCCTTAAACCCTAAACCCCTAAAGAACAAATAGGCTAAATGGTTGTGCTTTTTAACCAAACGACTCCAAACCCCTAACCTCCAGACAAGCCGAAGGCCTATGCTTTACCGTAGACACGAGTATAGACATATTACCGATATTTTATTCTATCATTTTGTATGTAACAAATAACGTCTCGTTTTATGTTTCAATCAAAGATTATTTATTTTTCTGCTTTTATAAATTAGCATAATTTCAAAAGTAATTTCATAAATTATAAAGTATTTCATAAATTGCATAATTATATAATTTTATAAATTCAAAAAGTCCACACTTTTTTGCAAATGAAAAAACATAGGTTAATAAAATTAGTTTATCAAACTCTTTTGCGTTTTGTAATAAAATTTAATGTTGTCAAACTTGGGAGTTTTTCATTGTTACAATTATTTCGTAAGCCGAAAGTTTTTTAGATGAATTCTCGAAGTAATGATTATTGTATCTATAGTAAAATATTTACAGTCTGGAATTCCATAATAATACTATTGCTACGATTTAATGAATTTATCAAAAAATCTAAATTTAATAATAAATATTATTCTAATTATTATTATTATTTTTCATTATCATTGCTATTATCAGTATTACTGTTATTATTGCTATTGCAATTATGCTTATTCTTCTTCTTATTATTATTATATTACTATGATAATTTTTGTTATTGGTAAAAATACATAAAAGAATATTAATACTCGAACTTCATTTGCAATTAAAGAACGCGTTGTTATTGAAAGGGAATTTTATATGCATTCATTAGTTTAATGAATGTTATCGTACATTCAATGATAATTCCACAGATAAATGTCTTTCACTCATAAAAGTTGTTGACAATATGTGCGAATCAGTATGTTCTTTTTTTAGATTGTTTTCATCGACTGTTTACCTCAGCTGCCTGTGTTATTTTTTAGGCAGTGAGTGAATTTTGTGGGTATTCTAGTTCGATGCCGGAAAGTACGAATAGTACGTCTTTTTGTTTGTCAGTGGTATCATACAGTTGTAGAAAATTTTCTTTAGTGATTTTATATAGATTTAGATTATTCAATTTCAAAGTGAATAAAAGTTGAATAAAACCAAAAATAGAGTTTTCCGAACATCACAAAGTGGAACGAGAATTCTTCTCCAATGCATAAATTAATGATTTGGTTCAATTTACATTCACTCGTTGTATTCTGGTAGAAATGTAGCAGTCGTGCCTTACATGCAAAAACACAGCTTGTATAAATTTTACCGCTTGTTTTCATTTTAGATTGAAAAATGAAAATTAATCCGTTAAACGTTCTAAACTTATTATTAGCATACTTTCAAGCGTTAAACATACCAGATAGTGTCACGAATTATCATAAAACAGAGTTGGCCGAAAAAATAAAAGAAATTTTAATAGATGCAACACATGATTTCAACGATGTAGAAATGATTACTGATGACTCTTTGGATTTTCAAGAAGAGTATAAAGACCATAATGCGGAAATAATTGAAGATGAAGTGCAACATCATTTTCCTGATCCGGATATAGCACCAACAAATCAATGTACAGCAGATAATGAAGAACTAGATTTTGAATACAAAAAAAGAGCTGTAGAATTTTGGAGAAGTAGCAAAACGAAGCAAAATTTAAGTCTCAAAACAGTGCAAAACAGATTCAAAAAAGTATCATCTATTAGTCAGCTACGTCGTTGGGCTCATTCAATTAATAAAGGTGGCACGTATAGAGAAAAAGTAGCACAAATTTGTCAGTATACCCTGGATAATTTTCAAGCAGCTCTCGACAGTGGTTCAATTATCCATGATGAAGATATAATTCGATGGGCCTTACAAGCTAAAAAAGAAATTGGTTTTGATGATATTAGATTCAAAGCTTCTAAACATTGGTTACTCAAATTTAAGCAAGCACACCGAATAGTTTCTAGGAAAATAAATAAGTTCATAACAAGAAAAACACTAGAAAGTAGTGCAGAACTTACGGCTAAAGCTGAAGCATTTATCGATGACGTTAAATCGTGTATACCAAGGATTGGACTCGAAAATTTGTATAATACAGATCAGAGCGGATTTCAGCTAGAAATGCAATCTGGAAGAACATTAGCAGTAGAAGGAGAAAAGCAAGTGCAATGTCTGGTACAGTCAATTTCAGCAACAACGCATAGTTATACTATACAGCCAGTAATATCAGCTACTGGACAATTGTTGTCACCGCTATTTCTTGTTTTAAAGGAACCAAGTGGCAAGTTTGGCCCTATTGTAGAACAAAACATATTTAGACCAGAAAACGTGTACGTGGAAGCATCCAAATCTGGAAAATTAACAACAAGTAAGGGAACTAATAACAATTTTTACATTGTAATATCGTTGATCAGTTAATTAGTAAGTCGTTTACTTGCAGATCACTTCAAAATCTGGTTGGAAAAAATATTTTATCCCTATGTAGGCCATCACTCAATACTATTACTTGATTCTTGGAGTGGTCATTATGACAAAGTTATAGAAGAAACAATGCCACAAAATAAAATTATTAACATAAAAAAAATTCCAACTGGAACCACAGGAAAAATACAACCACTTGATGTCTATGGATTCCGTATTTGGAAAAACTTTGTCCGAACATTTTCTGATAATGTAATGTTAATGGATCATGATATGAATTTACATATGAGAAATAATATAATTAAACTTCAATCATTGGTTCACAACCAACTGTCTTCACCGAGATATATAGATTTGTTTAAATATTCCTGGTATAAAAGCGGTTACGTCAATGAAAAACCAGATAAATTTGATAATCCTATAGATTTCAGTTTTGGAAAGTCTTGTGCAACACATTGTGAAATAGAAGGGTGCACAAACATTGCAATTGTACGATGTGGTTGGTGCAAAAAGCATTGTGCTTTAAACACTTTTATGAGGACTACCATTATTGTAAAAACATCGTAAAATAATATATTTTATGCTCAATACAAAAAATGCACTATGGCAAAAGATAAAAGATTGTAGATTATTATTATACTCTAATATTATAAACAAAAATACATTATAAGTTGAATTTACAATAAAGGAATTTCAATAACATTCTGATAACAATATCTACGGAAATTATAAAACTGCTTCACACACAGAATTTTCTTGTTTACAAATTTAGGAATTTGAGGTGGTTTGGTTAAAAAGCACAACCATTTAGCCTATTTGTTCTTTAGGGGTTTAGGGTTTAAGGCTCTTTAGTTCACATGTACAGGCTACAAAGATCACACATTTATAACAAGTTTTTATAAAAGTTAAAATTTTTTTTCGACATTTTCGTCCACCACATTGGTTCCGCCATTTTGAATTTTCAAAATCTGATATCAGATTTGCAAAGAGCGATCTCGAAAACCCTTATATACAAACCTTCTACAAAATATTATGGATTGAAGTATACTTATAGTTATTTTGTGTTAGGGGTGGTTTACCCCCTAAAGGGTAGTATCTATGAAAAAATCGAAAAACTTAATTTGTTTATTATAGATGTTTACAAATTTTTCCAATTTTTTTAGTCGTTTAAAACTTTTTTATTATATAAAATTTTTTTTCGATATTTCCGTCCGCCATATTGGTTCCGCCATTTTGAATTTTCAAAATCTGATAACAGATTTGTAATCAGCGACCTCGAAAACCTCTATATACAAACTTTCTACGAAATATTATGTATTGAATTACATATTTACAGTTATTTTGTGTTAGGGGTGGTTTACCCCCTTAGGGATAATATTTATGAAAACACCAAAAGACGTCAACTAAATTTTGTTATTAAGAATGTTTAAACATTTTTTCCAATTTTTATTAGTCGGTTTAAACATTTTTATTATAAAATTATGCCAAAAAATATATGTTTTCAACCCCTAAAAAATAGGGGATGCTACTCTTACTCTTCAAATCACCATGAAATACTTGCTCTTTTTGTAAGAAATAACCTCCACTTTGTTTCATTGAAAAATATTAATTTTAAGCCGAGATATTTAAAAAAAACGCTTTTTGGGGGTTAACTTTAGGGGAGGTTTTTACCCCTTAAAAGTGAAAATTAGCCGATAAAAAAAATACGTGCCTCTTATTTTTTTATGTTCTACAACATATATGAAAATCATCAAAATCGGTGAGTTCGGGTTGGGTACCTTTCCTTGTAAGTGCTAATTATAGCTCTTCCTTCTTCCCTCTTTCCGCGCGCTCCGTATACTACACGCTGAGTGTATATATATATATATATATATATATATATATATATATATATATATATATTTCCTCTTTCGTCTGCGCGAACTGCGTCCAGATTTGCATGCTGCAGCTTCACTGTAAAAAATACTCTGTAACAATACAACTCTCAGAGTAAGAAATTCAGGGACCTGGTCTCAGAGTAGTAAATTTTTAGTCGCGTCATAAAATTACTAGTCGATATTAAACGTGTTAAATTTCAGATTTTAGACTAGTAAAATAACAAAAACATAACACTGTAGATTCACAATACGCTTGTATTTATATCAAGCATTTTTTACAGTGTACGGATACTACCGCGACACCTTAAGTACTTGTATATGTACATCGATGTGTTAGAGTACGTTTCGAAATCATGGTATTATTTTACATTGAACGTCAACTGCCAAAATCAGAGCGTCATTTCGAACTGAGTCTTGTTCCGAGAGAAGCGTCAATACTCGTGTATTCCTTTCTATTGCATTGCTTACCTATGAAACTCAATTATATATATTTTAACAAATTACGTCTGGGATACAAAAGACGTAGAAAGTTCTCATCGATATTTTTTATTTAATGCTATTTTTAGTTTATTAAACTATATACGAAAAATTCGATGAGTAATTTGTCGAGTGCTAAATCTCGCTAAATCGTCATATTACTTATAATGGGATAATTAACCCTAGTGGAAATGGATTTTTTGCCAAAATGTGCCATAACGTTCCAAAGTGTTCAAATTCGGAAATTTATACTTTGGCATACCTTGGCATACTTTGGTACACTTTGGCACACTTTGGCACATTTTGGCAAAAAATTTTTCGGGAATTAAGGACTTAGAAAAACTTTGGTCGAAATCCGGAAAACTTGGAATCCCGGCGGATTCTCCTGTTAAGGCATGTTTTTCCAACATTTAAGGCGGACAGCAGCTTTAAGGGAATAACGGGCAATTGTTAATTAATATTGTAAAAGTACTAGGTATCTAAAGCTGCTTGAAGTACATGAGTCCAAATTTTTGTATTAACTGTAACGAGTACTCGTGGCTTAGTGGTAGACCTCCAGCTTATTAACCCAAAGGATCTGGGTTCAAGTCTCACCATGGCTTAAATTATTTTTTTTTTATTAAATTATTTATTGTTATGTACTACTGGGACTTCAAGCTTCACGCGTGCCGTCGATATGACGGCATCGTGCAGTGGCAATGTTTTGGCGCCCGTGCGGCGGGATATATCTCACTGTGCCGAAGTGTTCCAAAGTGTGCCATAGTGTGCCAAATTGTGATAAAGTGTGCTATGCTGTGCCATACTATGCCATAATGTGCCATACTGTGCCATACCGTGACATACTGTGCCATACCGTGACATACTATGCTATACCGTGCCATACTGTGCCATACCGTGACATACTATGCTATACCGTGCCATACTGTGCCATACTATGTGAAAAAAGAGATGTTTGTTTCCGAAAAACCCATGTGTGTCAAGTGTGCCAAAGTATGCCAAAGTATGCCAAAGTGCAGCAAATTTCCGAATTTGAACACTTTGGCACAGTATGGCACAGTATGGTACAGTATGGCACAGTATGGCACAGTATGGCACAGTATGGCACAGTATGGCACAGTATGGTACAGTATGGCACAGTATGGCACAGTATGGCACAGTATGGCACAGTATGGCACAGTATGGCACAGTATGGCACAGTATCGCACACTTTGGCACACCCAATTATTTCCATCAGGAAATCAAGGGACATTTTTTGCTACAACAGAAAAGACGGGAAAGGTCGCGAATTCCCTCTTATTAGATATTAAGCCTATTCGCTGCGCATCTGACGGCATACGAGTGATCCCTTAAAATGTTTCCTTAACGTTCTACTGTAGTGGAATATTCAGCTTTTGTAGATAATAATATATATTTTATATATAAATGTCATAACTTCTTTAAAAGTATTCAATCATGTTCTTATTTTTTAGGTTGATGTGGCAAGTCCATCTTTTCCTAGAAGTATAGCTTATTGGTGGTTTGGTTGCAGATCAACTAGTAAAGGCACTTTAGAAAATGTTCAATGGTTGTTGAAAAATTCTCAGAACAATTCAATTTTATACTCGAAAAATTCTAAAGAAATTAGCAGTGGAATGTTTAAAATAAATAAAAGCTGTGCTCATGATAATCATGACGATACTGCTTTGGATACGTTAACATAACTGAATTATAAAGATACCTGATCGTTAATAATTTTGTAAACCAAACTTGTTCCTACGGAATGAATAAAGATATTCATACCGATATTAAATTCATGAATACAGTTTTTTATGTAACATTATTATATTATGTTTTTATTATCTTAGCCTGTTTTTCAAACGCGAAATCCTTTCCTTGAACATGATGACTTTTGTTGTAAAGCATTCAATACGTGATTTTGATTGGTTGCCTAGATAATGAGATCAGTACTGCACTTTAAATTCATAACGAGACCGAGGGAATCGATTCGAGACGAGCTAACTAAATGATATATGATTTATATTGATAAATAATAGACTCTGGTATGCCAATAAGGGAGAGGGAGAAGCGATCCTCCGTAGTACTCGTTTAAGAGTGATATGCTCGTAGCGTACGGAGTACTAGAAAGATAAGCTAGCAGATGAGGACCACAGTTCATCTGACGACCTAGACTAGTACCAGAGATAATGATTTCATACATTGTGCATCAAGGAGAAAAAATTGACTGTTTCGAACAAGGGTAAGGTGCTCAGCTTAGGGAAAAAAATAGCCGATTTTTTCTCCTCGTCGTCATTTTTCTCGACTTGAGTTTGAATTTTTTTACACACGCTTGGAATGAACGATTTTTTACGCTACTTTCTGGCATAAAGGGTCCATTCAATATCTGAGTTGTGAAAATATATTAATATTGCATCTCTAAACCCAAAGTCATCTTCGATGCGGTTCGAGAAGTGAATTTGAAGGAAAGTTCAATATCGAGTCAGTGAGTTTATTATTACATCCTTTGAATTTGAAAAAAACTCTGGACATCTCAAATTTGACACATCTACTTGCTATTTTACCTCAAAATTTTGAACCAAGATGACTTTATTTATTTTTTTATTTATTTATTCCATATACATATGCCTTTACAGGTACCCTATTTTTACGTCCTGAGCCGTATGCTGGCTGTCAGCGGACGAATCATCAGGTGGTTATTTTAATCATGGGGAACACAAAAGACGTCTCGACGCTTTGGTGTTTAGACACCTTTGCGATCTAAAGGAACAGCGGAAAATATCTGTACGAGTAAACTGCTTGACCGGGAATAATTATCAATCGATTGGCATTCTTGCTTAATAGTTAAATCGTTTCTCGATCTAGTATGACGTCGGGTTTGGACGTAACTCTCCCTCGTAACGTCTTGTTGATTCAATTTAATTGCAAAAAAAAGAGAGAACGAATGCGGGATCAGGCATCTACTTGTTAATGCAGCACGAATCAAAACGCTAGTTTAATTACTGCTTGCTCTTTCAGGAGAAAGAGAAAGAGAAAAAGAGAGAGAGAGAGAGAGAAAGAGCATCTAATTAGTTTATCCTAAAAATATGATCGACACTTACCTTTTGTCGTGCGGGTCTCCTGCAGTGCTGGGTCCTCCGGTTACCTGCTCAGCTTCGGTGAACAGTGCCACAAACAATTGGGATTAAGGGCCGAGAGGTATTCAGGAATAGGAGTGTCGATTGATTCACTTCCGATTTACGTTGAAATGTTGTATTTATTAAAATTTGTGACAGACTTATAATAGTTAACACGGTTTGTTACGGATTTCGAGAATGGCTTACGACGCTTAACTACGTAGGATGTCGCAGATACGAGAGACGATTTATTCAAAAGATATATTTGTAATTTACCGATTCCGACAATTATTAATTATAAACGGTTTCGCTTGATTCGTGTTTCGACTGATTGTCTCGAAATTTTTATGTCGTTTATCCGGAGATCTAAGATGTACTGCGCGACAAATTCTGAGTTAAACTTAATCGAGAAAATTATTGAGTGTTCGCGTTGTTAGCCCGAAATGAACTGACGTGAAGCGTCTAAAAATTATAATTACTAGGTCGCATGCGGTCTATGCTGGGCCCTTTTATATCATGTAGTCGCTTATGCGATAAACAGGTGTGTAGGTGAGTCGATGGCTTCTTTAGTGGAGAGGTCCATTCAGAAGGCTTAGTTCCTCTATGTCGTCATATTTGTGAGCTCGCTATCACATGTACATAGGGTCTAATTCCTACTGCTTGATTCTTGTTTTACGATGAAGAATATTCGCAGCTTATGCCGCTTTTATTTGAGTGCGTATGTATGGCCGTTTGGTTGTTTGTAATCGGGCCACCTTTCTTCTTCGTTTGCTAGGCGGGCTTTGGAAGACTTCTGGCTCGTAGCTGGTGCAGGGCGTTACGGCTTTCCGTGTATGTGTGGATCGACGTGGTTTTCATGTAAGTGCGCATCTTGTAGATGTCTGTGTGTGCGTTTCCTGTAGTCTGTAGTGCTTGTTTTATGATGCTGTGATTTGGGGATTCACGCTCTTGTTATAATTTTCGTTGTTAATTATTCAAATTGGTTGTCATTAGTTTTGATAAAGTCTCTCTCAATTTCGTCGTCTCTCGTCTTCTCGCGTTTTTGTATAATGCATTCATAGTCCCTGGTAGAAATATAACGGTTGAAATTCGTTAAAAAGTTGAGTTTAATTGGACACTTTTATCAAATTTTAATGTAAAAAAATTAATTAAAATATTGCTAATATTTTAGTGATGCATATCTATAATACCACATCAGTATTATTATTAAGTTAAAAATTGTTTTTCCCTTTTTTTGGTATTAAAATGTATATATGTCTGATTACGAATATTCGTATTTTTACGATTGTAATGTATTTTTCTACAATTTTGTGATTGTAACAGTCATTTGACAAATTTCAAGCAAAAGTTTCGATTTATCATGAGTTAATGCGTCATATCTATGCATTTATAAGGGTTAAACGCTTATTTAGTTAAATCGTTAACCACAACTTAGCTAAGTGTCTAAAAACTTAGCTTATTAACCGTTAACATTTCTACCAGTGGTATATTCTATTGAGTTTAAGTGAGTCATCATGCTCTCTGGCTCTATGCCATTCGGTCGCTTTATTTATGCTATTGTCATCGGCTGCTCCCTCATTTACGCTGTAACTCAGTGGGTCTCTGATCTAATATTAGTTTCGTTATTATTTTATACTGAAAGTAGAAATGCGAAATTTTTTAGCATTTCACACCTTCCCCCTGAGTTGAGCGTTCTGAGGTGAGCCTCTGACGCTCATAATTTTGATTTTATTACAATTTGATTGTTTATTGCACTTGTCATTCTTTATTGAGTGTTTACAATGATACGGTTTTCTTAATAATTCATTTTAATAATTTTTTTATTCAATTCCAATTCTTATGCTTAAATCAGTTAATTTCTGTAATTTTGTTGAAGCTGAAAAGTCTGATTCTACAATGATTTTGATGTAATCCAGAAAATTTATTTTATAATAATTTTTTTTTTTGTAATCTTAAAATTATATTCTTATAATGTTAACTTATAATGATTTTTGTGTAATTCAGAAAATTATATTCTTATAATTATAACTTATAATGATTTTCTGTAATCTAGGAAATTATTTTCTTACGATAATAACTCATAATTTTTTATAATATTGAAATTAATGACCAAATACAATGATCTGTAATTAGGGAATTTGGGTTTAGTGAGTTTGTTGATTTTTTGGAAATTGCACTTTTACTATTTATAGGATTCTTAACGATTTTATGTAATCTAAGAAATTTGTACTTTTACAGATTGTGGAATTTATGACGATTTGCTGTAATCTAGAAAATTTGCACTTTTATAATTTATAAAATTCGTAGTTATAGTAAGTCTTAATAATATGTATACCAGTGCTCTCTATTATAATTTTTATTCGTTTTTCTGGAATTTGTAATTCTAATTCTTATTTACTTATCACTATATAATATTTGCTTTCTCTTATTATTTCTTAATCTATCCTTATTTATTTCTAATCTTTATGAATATGAAATTTTCAAATCTATGATTTCGATCATTCTTACCCATCACTAACTCATTTATTCATTTATTATTTATTTTTTCAATTTGTTTTTTTTTCAATATATTTACCCATCACCAATTTTTAATTATCAATTCGATACTCTAAGGTAATGTTTAGATGTCAAGTATACTAATTTCTACTCAATTCATGATTAGAATTTTCACTATTTCCAATTTTTTATTATTAACTAGGATTTAATTAATTATTTATTCGATTAATTACTACAGGCATTGAGTTGTTAAGTGTAATATGATGAAAAGAATTCTTATTTCTTAAAATTATTACCTGCGCTTTACGTTTGCTGGTCTCTTCTTGTTGTGGGGTTTCTTTATTCAGGTTGGTGGGCAGAGTTCGTCGTTTTGTAGCTGTTTCGTTTGTACTTTTCTTGTGCTTCCTGCATGGCTTTTTTACCCATTTGATTCCTTAGAATGCAGCAGTCAGTTGTCAGGAATGCGTGTTTGGTTTATATTTCTTCTTCATTTTGCAGTGGGGATATTATAACGCCGGGGAGCGTCACGTCGGTGGTGGGTCGGGTGCAATGAAACCCAGGTAGCAACCCTCAGTCCTCTGCTCCGCTCTTGTACAGCTATAAGCTGTATATGTGTGCATATCGTTGTATGTGCGAGTATTTTCTAAACAAGATTTATTAGTCCGTAAGGGTCGTCATCTGTTGTCTCTTCTATATATTTGAAAAATTCTAAAGTTTTTGCTCGTTGTATGCGTCTTTCCATTGTTAATTGTCGTAGATGTTTTTCTACTGTTTCCGATAAATTGTGTCCGTTCTGATTTAAATTCAAATTGTTTAAAATATTCGTCTATGTCGAAATCTATATCTATATCTAAGAGGGAATTTCTGTATTTCCATGTCTGGCAGTAGTTCCATATCTATGAAGTTGTCTTCCGGCGTTTCCGTTATAATTTGGATTTCGTTATCTTGTGGGAAAATATCCTTATCTTTGTGCATTCTAAAATGTAATCAAATTGATGTGACATAATTAATATTTTTATTTCTTTTTAATCTCTTCTCTCTCTCTCTTTATCTTTAGATAGTTCTTGTTCTATTCCTGTTATATTTATTACGATGTCGTCTAATAGCTTTTCTTCTGCTTCTATGGCCGAAATATCTTCAAATCCCAAAAAGGTTAACTCGTTCTCTTGTTTCATATTATTTTTTCCTTTTAATTCTATTAATGGTATGTAATTTACTAGTTCTTCTGTGGTGATGGTGATTCGTTCTTCAGTGTTGGGTAGTCTTGTTAAGTTGATTAAGGTTGATACTTCGGTTACGTCTGTAAAAGTTTTAGATTTTGCTCTGTAGTGCGTCTTGCAGAATGAGCAACAATGTACCGTTTTGAGGGATCCGTTGAAGGTATCAGTGACTCTTCATATGTATTCTTTTTTCTCGTCTCTTACTTTTTTGAAGCATGTTCTGCAGTATTTCTTTCTCTGGAAATCTGTTCTGAATTATAGTTTATTTTAGTTTATAATCTTTAATTCTTTCTTTTCTCCTTTGTTGTTTATTGTTAGGCCTCGTTTAGAACGTAGGGGTCTATTTTACGTGTTGATGTTAAATTTACGTCAATTTCTCTCTTATGTATCGCGCTTGCCATTAGTGCTTCAAGGACTTTGAGATATTAGAATGCATTATTTGATGATGCTTCGTATATTATTGTACTGGCTTTACATTTGTGGCAATTGCATGTTAAGTTATCGTATTCTACAATGTTTTGTATGGTTTGATAATATGTTTCTTGTATCCTTGGAGCTTCTGTCATGTAGCATGAGAGACTTTATGGTGCTCTTCCATCTGCAAAAGAAAGTTTACTCTCTTGAGGTTCTTAGTCAATACATTTGATTTACGGCTTCTTTTCGAGAAAAATAAGCATCCATGCATAGTAGGTAGTTATATATGAGTTAGGATCTAAGCAAACCCTACTGAAAAAAGCAGATGACAATCAGCCGATTATTAGCTTATAATCAGCTGATAATTTGCTTAAAATCGTATCAAAACGTCAGCTGTTTATCAGGTATTATCAGCTTAATATTTTTTTTAAGCTGGTAGTTACAAATATGCGTTTATATGAGATAAAATGCTAATGATAATCAGCTAATTTATTTATACCTTCGAAGTACAAGCTAAGTACGACCAAGCGAGGAAACTCAACCCAAAAGAAATAACTACGTCAGTGAAATAATCAATCAAAACAATGAAACGAGACCTACTGTAAGGACATTAGCAGCAATGAACGAAGAGGCGTTTATCACCGAATGTGTTAAGTTCTTAAAAGGAGACAAACCAGTGCAAGTACTACAATATAATTGTGCTCTATGGAGAAATAATACCGATATAGTCTGGCAGAGAATTAACAAATTACTACGAATCTCATCAGGACGCTTTCTAACAACCTTTTTACATTTATTAGTCAATTATAAAGATCTATGGGACCGCCGAGATATAAACGGCGAAATCTTGATCTTCGAGCTGGGTCCAGTAGATTAGTGTATTTTCTTTAATGAAAAGGCACCGACAAACTAACAGTCAATAAAAAAGGAGAGGATATATATTGCGAGGCAATTAATACAGGGCGAGAAGATGTACTAAGAGTACTTAAGTCGCACGGATAAGCCCTGTTACGAAAAAATGTTTATATACTTTCGCTATTAATAAGAAAGCAAGTCATTTAATACTGCTCTTGAAAGCTAAAGGGATAAAGGCAACAGACCCCGTCGCTGCATTACGGTTAGCCATCAGAGAAGATGAAGAAGAAGAACAACTTATAGAATCAGGCCATGACATAGAAGCTCGTACTGAAAACGGAAGAACAGCACTACAAATCGCGATTGCCGCAAAACACCACCAAATAACGAGATACTTAATTGAAAAAGGAGCAAATGTGCGAGCCCGGATGGACGAAATCGGGGAGATACACCAGGGCGCCTCCATCAAAGAAAGAGAGAGGGACAACTGCACTCTAGTCGAGGCCGCCGCTCTCGACAACGACAGCGATGTGCTAGTACTTTTATGGAGCCTAGGAGCTCCTTTATATAATGAATTGGGAAACAGCCTTTTAAATAACCAAATTGGTGACGAAGCAAAAGAGGCTCTGGTGAGAAGGATGGCTCTGGTGAATCACTTGCAAGGAGTTATGCACCCGACAAACCACCTAATATGCACTCGTGATATAAGTCCTGCGAAGACAAAAGAGGTACAACAACAGAAAAAGAATCAGTACGAATAGTCTCTATAGTTTACTTCGAGTTCTACGACAGTGTTATGCAAACAAAAAACATATATAAGAAAGAATTAATCAATAATAATTAAGAATTAATATATAATTAAGAATAACCATAACAGAACTACGGCCTAACCAATCCGCGAAAGAATGCTATAAAGGACAAGAATATGCTATCACGGAAGAGAGAGTATGCAGACATCTACACAAAGAATGCGCAATTGATCAATGTGTACTCGTTTAACTAATCCAACAAATCACGGGAAGAATGGAAAGAAAGTTTAAGAAAAAAAATTCTCTATACGCAAACCCCAGCGATAATGTGCAAAATTGACCACAAACAATATTCAAAAATAAGCAGAAGGCTAGTAAGTAGAGTACAAGAGAAACAAGGATCACTATTAATTAACCTCATAAAATAAAGAGAGAATAAATAGTCACTGTGAAAATTAAACAACGTAAATTGCCACTCCAATGCACTAATATTTACTATTAGTTAAACTATAACGATAAACTATAACGATAAAAATATTACGATTTTTCCCTTTCAGTAATCCAGAACAATGGACATCAGGCACTATTTTCTCCTCTTGAGCTGCGGAAGCATAATGAGAGCCCATAAGTACATGCCCCTTTTCTCAGTCAAAAGGGTCGAGCGAAACACCGGTTGTATTTAGTTATTATTTCTTGGCCTCCGCGTATTATTTCGAATAATTAGGCTAAAATTAATTCTCGGGTTCTCGGATACGTTTCTAAGCATATCCTGACGGTGTAGGGACAATTGACTTCGACTGCGGCATGTATAATAGAGGTCATTTCTTCGGGAGTCATGGCGATGAACCACCTGCGAATTAAATCCCGTACTGCGTATCGTTGATGTCGTGATACCATATTTTGAATGATTCGTACCTTTTCCTTGTAGCTTGGCTTAAAAATGGCTATTGCTCGGCTAGTTATTTTCCAAAGGTAAGCGTCTATTCTTCTTCTGTGAGATAAATAGGAAATAACTGGATCAGATATTTGTTTTGTTTTGAATGTTGACTCGAATTATTTACATTCTTTCCCTCGCGTAGGTTTACTTATGACTGATTTGTTGATGTTTTATTATTTTTATCTCTTTTGTGTTTAGACTCTATTTTCCGGCTTCCTATGGCTGCTCCGCCCACTCTCGAGTAGAGCAGGTAGTTACGTGACGTTCTATTGTTGTTTGGAGCACGGCAGACTCGACTCTACTCCTTCTCTTGATTTGCTTCTGTGAGGGGGTAGGGTAGTTTGTCAGGGATGCACGGAGGGCATAGAATATTACGGTAGATTAGTTTCGTCGTGCAGTTTACGGAATTTGGTCGTCCTTCGTCGTGTGCTCCGCAATTTGTCTTTTTATATCCTTTTTTTGTTGTTACTCTGACGTGTTGCTCATCGAGCTTGTGAAGTCTTAATAGCAACTAGTTCGTTTGTGAATCTAAAAGTGGTGCTTTAACAAGACTTATCATCCATGGATTCTAACAGTGATAATGGAGACAGGATTTTCTGGAAATTCTGTTTTAGTTAACTGTTATTCTCATTTTTCCTTTTCGGAAAAGGTAAGTTGTCGCTTGCGATTTGAATTCTTCTTTTAGTGTTTATTTTCCTTCATCGAGTTGCTTGTTTATAGAGGGGCGCGGAGCCTTGTCATAGTAGCAAGGACCTTGAGAAGAACTGTCCGATCTGCTTTGAATCCACGAGGTCGCCATCAAATGTCAATTTCTTCCTGTCGAGAGGTATTGTCGGGGTAAGAATTTGTTCCTTGATATTTACTTAAAACGTTTGTTGATTAGTTTGAGATTTAATTGATGATATTGTCGTAGTTCTTGTAGGTATCCTATCCGGTGTTTGTAACGGATACTCGGACTCCTCCAGTAGGAAATATTTCTGACCAATGAGTCGTTTGTCATACGGAGACGTGGAACGGTCAACTAGCGGCTCGCAATTGTGCTTATTGTGAAGACTCCTGCGGTCAGCCACCGAAATTGATAAGATGGGAGAATACTGGTGTGAGTGTTTATAGACGGGTTTCGATCCTTTTTTTTATTATTGTTTTTATATTTCAAAATCTTCCTTATTTCAGCGGTGAATCTACAGATTTGACTTGGGATATATGGACTCAGCTGTCCTTTGGAGAGAATTTTAGTTATTTAATTTCATTTATGTGTTATGTTGTATTGAGTTTAAATTATATTTAACGTATTTGTGTATACATTATTAAAATAATTGCTTAAAGAATTAACCGATTTTTTTTTCTTTAATTAGAATAATTGTTCAATTCCTGCATGTTTGTGTGTTTATAGATCGAGCGATCGAACCTCTTGTCGATTATCATGAGTATTAATTTAGACATAACTAGTAAGCGATTCGTTCTGTTATGGAGTCGGGAAAAGTTTCTAATGTGATTTTTGCCAAATCCTTTTACGTGTCTTCCCATTCAATCCGTCTTTCGTTTATTATTTTTAATGCGTGACTAATCGTGGCAGCGTATATTGGAAATTTATCGTTATAATTCTCCTTTTCTTTGGCGCCAAATTCAGCGGATCTTGTTACATGTAGATATGCGTTTATTGGTTTTTCTGTCAAGTCTCTATACGTAACGTTTCGTGCAAATTTAGTGATGGACATATTTCTCCATTCAATTTTTGCTCTTTCGTATACGTAGTAGACTTTGGGATAATATGACCGTAGATCTTCTAAGTCTTTTTGATTTACCTTCCTCCCTTTCATTTCATCGCATGCTATACATACAATTAAAAAGACAGACGTTCTGCGTGGCAAATAGTATGCGCGTATATAATGGTCACACTTGTCTTGAAGATATATCTCGGCGCCCTTTTCTAATATTAAATTCATAGCTTTATAATTGTTACTCTAATACGTAATCATTAGTGCTGTATTTCCGTGAGAATCGCGAGCATTTATATTTTTATACAATTCTTTATACAATCTTAATACAATATTTTCGTCCAGACCTGCTCCTACGGCCAAATATAGTAAATTAGTATCATTCCTGTTATATAGTTTCAGTAATTGCGGTTTGTTATAAGTATCGACACAATATTTTGCTATTTTAACATCGTCGCTCAGTCTAGCCTGATGAATTATTATTAACGCTACTTCTTCTGGCAACATCGAGGGTAGTAGACAACCAATTTGTTCAATAGCGTTCTTTGTTAATCCATTTATAATAAGCATCCAGGTTCTTTGCAACATTTGTTAATAAGTCGACATCTCGTTTCTCTAGAAAAGCGAAGTAGTCAGAAGAATCCTTTCAAATTGTGTATTTCATTTAGTCTAAAGCTGTGATAGTGCGTTAGATTTTTAAATTGCGAGACCTTGATGTCGATAGGTGTCAGCGAATTTCTTGTTCCTTTTATGTGTCAAATAGTTCTATTTGTTTCTTAGTCTTGTCAATTTCTTATAATCACGCGTCGTGCAATTATTTATGCCTCATAATGTATGGTAACCACCCTGGCCGTTATTATGTATTTTCTCGTTGTTGGTTATTGATAATTGTTGAATATATCAAATTATGTTGGTGCGAGCGTACTCTACATATTTTCTTTGCGTGTTTGTGTGGATGTGCATACATCCATGTGTATGTTTTCGTGCATATATGGGACGTTTCACGTCAACCGGACCATCAGTGCACCAAAAATTTGGGTTAACCTAACAAGACGTTTGAGGTCTCAAAATGATCGTCTGGTCAAGGGCTTTTGAAAAAGTTCTGGCCTTTTCAAAAATCCAATGTGGCGCATAAAATATGGAGCCTGAAACCCACGTTTTCATAGCACATTCAACAAAAACAATAGTAAAAATGTTCTAATTTGTGAAATATCCCACCAAAAAGCATGTACAACTCATGATAGGACATATTATTGACAATGCTGACGGAATTCCAAAATCAAAAATGGCGGAATCAAAATGGTGGACATTATACCTTCACCAAACCCATTTTACCGCAACAAATGATTTTTGATCAGTTTAAAGTATCGATATGGGAGTTTTCAGGGTCACTGAATCTTATTTTAACCTCGAAATTTTAAAATCCAAAATGGCGGACATTATACAACCACCAAAACTATTTTACCGCAATGAACGATTTTAAATCAGTTTAAAGTATCGGTATGAGAGTTTAAGGGGCCGCTGAATCTTATTTTAACCTCGAAATTTCAAAATTCAATTCAAGAAATTTCACCCGCAGGCTCTCTCGCGAAAAGCCCCTGCTAACGCACTACCCGCCGAACATGCCACGCACGCTGCAGCGCTTATCACCGCGGCGCTAGTACCGCGGCGCGCCGCTAGGCGGCTGCGCATGACCCACAAGTGAAGTAACGTCGCGGAGGGCACATAAGGAGGCCGGGTCCAGCGCTGTACCTCGCCCCTCTTCCAACAGCCTAATGCTGCAAGTACACGGCTCGTGTCCATTGACAACTTTTGCAAAGACTTCAGCAAATAAAACTGTTTTGTGGCAAAGGAATTTATTGCTCTCAAGTGATTTATTTCATCTCTCTTTTTTACCTACACCCCCAACCCCTTCCCATGTTTAGCAACCCATAGAAAGGAATATTTTCTTCAAGGAATGCTTTCTTCATCCGCGACTTTTTCTCCAACTGTCTTTTTCAGGATAGTTGGTGAGCAAGTCTATCAGCGGCTTTATTCATAGGCGAATTTTTCTCCAACAATCCTTTTTAGGATAGTTAATAGGTACATTAATAGATACATTGGCGACTTCTTCTTCAACATCCTTTTTAAGGCAGTTGTTGAGTAAGTCTTACTTTATCGGCAACTCCTTGTTCAACTGTACTAGCCGTAATTTTGTTATTTCTAACAATTTTTTTGTTTTGGTTGTGCTTTCTCATATCCTACAACAATGTCTTCTCCTGCGAAAAAATATCGTATCGATAGATGCGTTAATCCATTTAATATTAATACAGGACACAGCAAATCTCTTAGGAAGATCTCCAAAGAATTTCAAGATGTCTATCCTGATTATCCAACATCTTCACTGATTTGTGATACATGTAGAAAATCCTTTTACAAACTACATGATTTGTCATCTCCAAACGTCAGTATGAGTGTTGATTTTGAATCAGAGACTGACTCACCTTCGGTTTCAAACACGGATGCACCTATGCAAGATGTATCTTACAGATATTTTAACTGGACTTAAAAACAAATTCCAATCCCTGCCGGAGAACGATTCATTACGTATCAGTATTCTTACTATTTTGCCCGAACACTGGGCAATACGTAAAATTATGAACCAATTTGGTGTGTCTCACAGAATGGCTCGTAAAGCAAAACAGTTAAGAGAATCAGATGGAGTTTTGGCTTCTCCTGTTGCAAAACGTGGAAAAACATTACCTGCAGAAACTACTCAGAAAGTTGAAGATTTTTACGAAAATGATCTTAACAGCAGAATTATGCCAAATAAAAAAGATACCGTCAGTATTTATTTATATGGTGAACAAATAAAAGTGCAGAAAAGATTATTACTTACTGATATTAAGAACCTTCATAATCAATTTAAAGAACAGTTTCCTGAACATCCGATTGGGCTTACCAAGTTTGCGGAACTGAGACCAAAATGTTGTGTCTTTGCAGGATCCTGCAAAGAATGAATGCAAATTTTGACATTCAAAAGTTTTCTAATTACGTTGAGAACATTATGGATGAGCACAATATTGATCAAGTCATCTTCAGCACGTGGCAATCAACCGATAGATACACTTTGATAAAACAATGCCTAACGTCGCAAGAATTTATTGAAACTTTATGCTCTAGCCTAGAAAAGTTGATACCTCATCATTTCATCGCTAAGGAACAATCAAAGTTTATTTCTGGGAAGAAAAATAATCTTTCAGATGAAGAGGTTCTTGCTCAATTGGATTTTGCTGAGAACTATGCTTTTACAGCCCAAGATGCTGCACAGGCATTTCATTTTAATAATGATCAAAGTACGATTTTTCCTGCTGTTGTTTATTATAAATCTGAAGGCAAGCTAAAGCATTTCAGTACAGTATCTATGTCCGACTGTACTACTCATGATGTCACTGCAGTATACAGAATGCAGCAAAAGCTTATACCTGAAATTCGCAAGGTTTGTCCCACAGTAAAAAAGGTAATATATGCTACTGATGGTGCTAAACAGCATTTTAAAAATCGTTATCAAATGAGTAGTTTAATGAGTCATAAGAGAGATTTTGGCGTTGATGCTGAATGGCACTGTTTTGCAACAGCACACAGAAAAGGTAGTTGCGATGGAGTTGGAGCGATAGTAAAGAGAGAAGCTACAAGAGCGAGCTTACAAGCTGCAAAAAATAAAGCAATTCTAGATGTTAAAGCTCTTTAATTAGGGCGATCATTCAATATAAAATTTTTCTTATACACCAAAAAAGATCACGAACAAACTCGTCAATTCCTAATAAAGAGATTTAAAAACTATCCACCTGTCACAAACATACAAATGGGGCATGGATTTACCCCAGAAAATAATGAAACGTTGAAAGTCATGCATTACTCAAATGCCAATGAACCTAGGAACAGAGTAATTTATGATATCGGCGAAAGCCATTTATCACCAGTAAAAACTCCACGAACGAGGAGCCAGAATTGATAAGAGTGCACAAAATGTCATTAAAGATTGATTAATTTGGCTAAATTATATATTTTTTTCATCCACGCAGGTATATACAGATACACAGAACAATAGAAAAATGTAAGTGCAAAAACCGCAGACAGATAATTCTAAATCTAATAGACCAGAAAAATATAAGATTCATGTGCACAAATACTGATTCCGATAATACATTTATAACCATTTACCTCACAAACCCCCATATCGATACTTTAAATTGATCTAAAATCATTTGTTGCGGTAAAATTGGTTTGGTGGTGGTATAATGTCCGCCATTTTGGATCCACCATTTCGAATTTTGAAATGTCGAGGTGAAAATAAGATTCAGCGGCCCCTTAAACTCTCATACCGATACTTTAAACTGATTTAAAATCGTTCATTGCGGTAAAATAGTTTTGGTGGTTGTATAATGATAGCCATTTTGGATTTTAAAATTTCGAGGTTAAGATAAGATTCAGTGACCCTGAAAACTCCCATATCGATACTTTAAACTGATCAAAAATCATTTGTTGCGGTAAAATGGGTTTGGTGGAGGTATAATGTCCACCATTTTGATTCCGCCATTTTTGATTTTGGAATTCCGTCAGCATTGTCAATAATATGTCCTATCATGAGTTGTACATGCTTTTTGGTGGGATATTTCACAAATTAGAACATTTTTACTATTGTTTTTGTTGAATGTGCTATGAAAACGTGGGTTTCAGGCTCCATATTTTATGCGCCACATTGGATTTTTGAAAAGGCCAGAACTTTTTCAAAAGCCCTTGACCAGACGATCATTTTGAGACCTCAAACGTCTTGTTAGGTTAACCCAAATTTTGGGTGCACCGATGGTCCGTTTGACGTGAAACGTCCCATGTATATATATATATATATATATATATATATATATATATATATATATTTGTACATAAGTGTTTTTTTATGTATATGCAAGTGTGAGAGGAGATCTCGGGTGTATATGAGTGTATGTAAGTGAACGTGTGTGCGTGCGTATGTGCAGATGTGTATATGTGCATGTATTTTATGTGACTTTCTGTAGGTAAATTTGTGTGAGCTCAAATGTGTGCACATGTATGTATATGTGTGTAAGTATGCGAGTGTGTGTGTTTATAAGGATTTTGCAATATTGGTTCTAGGCAAGTTTGTATGAATTTGTTAGTGTCTCTCGAGTGCGTGTATGTTGTTTTGATTGTTATCATATTGTATGTATTTTCATTTATTTTAATTTTTTTATTTACAAATTTCAAGGGACGGGGTTTCTGTAATACATTCATAATTTGACCCGATAAGCATAGGTTATGCTTCGCTCTTTATCTAATTCTTCCTGTTCAAGTGTACGTAGCATGGCATACTTTATTCTTTCACTAATAATATAGTTCTGTGCATGCCTTCTGCTTCGTCGTCCCCGTCGTACTCCGCATTGTCAAAAAGTAAATCCTAGTTACTCTGGTCTCGTGGATAATCGGGGTGTACATTTTCATCGTTGTTCTCTCTTAAATATTCTCCAAACAATTGCTTGGAGACTCTTTTTTCGTTCCAAATTCTGTAGGCTGTATCTTTCATCTCGTTGCTGTACTCACATGTGATCTCTACGATCCTTGTGATGACGTCGCCTTGTTTGTAGGCCTTATAGCGCTTATACTCTGGGCCCTCTCTTCCCTCGGCTAGGTAGTTTTCTTCTTCATTTTTCCTTTTCCGAAATTCCTTGTGCGCTGCCTAGCACACCATGGCGTCTCGAAATTTGGTTAGGTCGTTGTTCATTTTCTAGTATGTCGACAAAGCAGTAAGAATAATACGTGATGTTGACTACGCAACGATCTAGGGTTGAATGCACGTTTCTTGACTTTTTTGAGTTTCTCTCTCTCTCCTTTCTTTTACTTTCGAGGGGTGGGCCTTGTGAGGTCCTCAGCTTCCCCGTGCTTTCTTTAGACGCATACGACTTATAATATTGGCTGCTCGCATTGTGGGCGTGTCTTTCGACTACTTCGTAGCGTCGCTTGTTCATTTCATTGTTAGATTTACAAGCAACTAACTGTGTTAATTTCGTTAAAACATAGATATGTTGATCTCTGTTTCTTCTGGTGGCTGTACAGTGCTATACATTTTTTCAGCTCCAGTGTGGTCCGTATTTACCGTTTCTGGTTCTGTCAATGGCACGGTGACCTCGTTCGGCGTAACTTCGAGAGCGTTGCCTACTCGTGGTGCAAGTACAGTTGCATTGTCGTCCAGCATGGCCTTCTCCCTGCGTTCATTCTTATCCCTGGTATTGTTAAAGGCTTTGTTCCGAGTGTCTTTATAATTCGGACGTTCTAGTATTCCTGCGCGCGTTCGGGTCATCCTGCCTAATGGCAGTGTCTCTGTTTTAGAATTTGCGAAATCTCTGGGATTTATTGGTCTGCCTTACTGGCTTCCGATTTGCGATCTGGCATTATAATCAGGCTGTTGTTCTTAACTCGCACAATTTCTTGCAAAATACGCATTACGGTTTCAGTACTTTCCTCAATCGAGTTGCGTGAAAGTGCGTCGTCATTTAAATTAATTTCACCTGTCTTGTATACAATGTCAAAATCATAATCAGTTAATTTCGGACTCCATCGAGTCGCGCGTGAATCAGGATCTTGCAAATCTTTCCACCAACATAGAGGTAAATGGTCGGTGCATATTGTAAACTTGGTACATAATAAGTAATGTCTGAAATGTCTTATTCCGAAAATCATGGCGAGTACTTCTCTTGAATAAGTATTGTAATGCGTATCGGCGTCGTTGAGCACTCTAGAGGCATATACCACCGGTCTATCTTCGCCTATAGGCCCTTGAAACAACACGAACGGTTTTGAAAAGTCGGGGTGAATCAGTATGGGTTCTTCACATAGTTTTTCTTTTAGTATATTAAAGGCTTCTTGTGCTTTATCGTCCCACGCGAAAGGTACAGTTTGTTTAAGCAGACTGCTTAATGGTTTTGCTATTTTAGAGAAAAAGTCAATGAATCTGCGATAGTATCTGGCTAAACCCAAAAACAGTTCGTTAAGAAGTTGCATTTAGCAGGTTGCAATTTTACGTTCGCAGCTTTTAATTTTCTCAATCATTTGGCAAATTTATCATTGTGTTCCAGTATTTGATAAAAGCCGGACGCGAGATCTAACACGGTAAAATACTTCAATCCTCCGAGTTGTTGAAAAATGTCTTGTATGTTTGGCAAAGGATAGTTATCTGCTAAGGTCACTTCATTTAATTTGCGAAAATCTAGTACGATTCGATACTTCAGATTGCTGTGACTATCGTCCTTTTTCGGTAGGCACCAAAGCGGACTATTATAATCAGAATTAGACACAATGAGCCCGCTGTCCAAGAATTCTTTAATTTTATCCGCAATCGGTTTTCGATGTGCATTCGGAGGACGATATTGTTTGACATTAACGGGTTGGTTATTTATGGTAGGTATACGTTGTTGAATTAAGTGAGTAGCTGTTAGTTTCTCTCCAGGTAAATGAAATTGTTCATGGTAAATATCAATAAGATTCTCAATAGTCTTTCTCTCGTCGGGTTCAAGGTGACTAAGCCGTAAGAAGGCTTTGACTCTCTCAGGTCGGGGGTTTCCAATTATGTAGAATCTATAAGTAACACGTGCTTCCAAGCCTCGTCGGAGCATTCATGAATTGGCATTTTTTTTGATAAAGCATAACCCTCGTACGTCGTCGTCTAACTTGGTATATGTATTCATGAAATCGTTTAATAATTTTTTTACTTTTTCACACGTTTGTAAACATTGTTGTTCAGGAGTTTCCGATGAGAGTTTATCTTTTGTAATCGCTATCTCGTTACCTCTTCGTTCATTTTATCAAAATTAAATTTTCCGTTTTTAGCAGGGGTCAAATGTTTAACTATTTCAGATTGCGCTTTTATGAAAACATCCGAATAATCTTCGTAATTATTGCTTTATGGGGTTAACTCTTCTAGAGTCTTTTTGACTAAGGCTGTACCTTCTGTCTTATTTCGCTGTGAATTATGTGTTTCTAGCCTGGCTTTCGTTTTATACTTCTTTTCGCGTGAGCCCTTGTTTAGATCGGTAGTCTTTCGTTTATTAGAATCAAACTCGTCTCTCTTTTGAGCATTCATTATAACATCGTTGTTCTTTTTATCGCTAGTATTTGATGATCGAGATTCGATTTCGCGTATGTCACATAAATTTTCGTCTCTAAATTTCACTCTTCTTTTAATTTTTCTACTGTTGGCAGTCTTTAAACCAGATTTATGTACAGTTTTTGATTCTTTTGAGACTCGCGGACCTTCTTTTGATGCGTCCTCACCCGACTCTTGGGCTCGCTCGTTCGTAAAGACTGGTAGGTTCTCTTTTCCATTAAAAAAGGGTGGTTCTCCTTTTATCTCGCCTTTACCGTCTGACTCGGTAATATAGACTTCTTCTTCGTCACTCGAACTTTCGCCTCTGCTGTCATTTTTTGGTTGTATTATTATGCAGGAGCATTTATCTTTCTCAGCTCCTCCCGTTTCACTATAGATAATTTCCTTGTTCATCGTCTTATTTAACTTAATCTTTTCAATGTCATTTTCGCTGATTTCTAAAATCTTTCTCAATTATTTATTTGATTCTTCCGTATTTGTATCAGATTTGTCATCAACATCGCTCTCTAGATGTATGGTAATAAAATCAATATTTTTGTTAATTTCCTCAATATTTCTCGAGTTCTCTAATGAGAACGATCTATTGTGCACTTACACGTTTCCTAAACGTGTAAGTGCACAATATTCAACCGTTGATTTTCTTGCCATGTTTCCGCTATTGTCGTCGCTCTCTCGGCATGCAAGCGGGCGGCGGTTTTCTCTTATATATGTACCTTTCGAGTCGCTCTCTCGATTCGCAAGTGTGTATAAAATTTTAATTGCTAATTCATCAACTTTTGCGCCTTGTACATAGCTCTTTTGGCGTGTAAGCGCACAACATTCGATTTCATTAATTATCTCTGCACGAAATCCGTCGCTCTCTTGGCATGTAGGTTCATAAAATTCATAATAATCTTCTTTAAATGCCTTCGCAATCTCTGTTTCACAGTTCTGGCTTAATTTGTATAAACCCTCATTAATTTCTTCTGAAATCTTAATTTTTTCGCCATTATGCCTTGAGCAAGCCTGTTGACTTGACTCACACATGCCTCCGTTTGAACCATAACTTTCAATTCTTTGCTCATCTTGAATTCTGTTGTGTCAATATTAGTTTGTTGTTCTTCGTTGATATCCTAACTTTCTAACTTAAATGCTGCTGCGTCTCTCTTCATTCTTTTTTCACGACGTGGTAGAGGCTCGGCAGTGACTACCTGTGCCTATTGTGTACACATCCAACTCTGGACTCCGTCCTCTTGACTCGTGTCTCCACCGTCAACTACAATGGAGTCGAGCTTACAAGGATCGTCTTTTTCTTTTAGATCACCATTTATAAATGCGCTTTAGATTTTTGAATATCTCGAACAGTTTTCCGGGCTGATCTTGTTCTGAGGAAGCCTCTCCGACACGACTTCCTGTTACGCATCCCGTGGTAGATACGGCGATTCGTAATCGTATTCGTCATCTAATAAAAATTGTAAATTTTTATCGAGGAAAGGAATTTGTACGTTGGCTAAAATAAGACAATTTTGTTCATAACATATCTTTGCGCTTGTTTGCTTGAAGAACTCGTTACCCAATATACCGGCTTCTCTAATTAGGAAGTTATCCGGGACAACGTAAAAATTAATGTTAAGCTCGTCATAATCGACTGTGACTGTCCCCAATGTTTTAATCGCAGAGGGTGTAATTCCTCTTAAAATAATGATCTCTTGCGTGTTGATCGGCAAGTAAATCGGAACTTGCAATATTTTTAATAGATTAGTTGACGAGCCGATATCTAGCATAAAGATTGTAGGGCGTGTTGATTCCTTTATATCAATTTCGACGTTTAGAATATGACCGGTCTGATTTAAGTGGACAGTGGTCTCGTAAAGGACGTCTCCTCTTCTTGGGTCCTGGGATTCGGGCGAGCACTTGCGTTGGCTTCCCCATTGTCCGCCTGAGGATAGCCTCGGCCGCACAGTCGGACCGACTCCAAAAAAAAAATGGACAAAAGTCTTGCTTGAAGTGTGATTGCACTTAAAATAACTTAGCGAAAAAAAACATATAAATTTTAACAATTTTTCGTAAACATACAAAAATTAAAAATTGTTGATAACTTCTGACTAAAACATCTGATTTCAGCAATGTGTACTTTAAATTAAGAATCTGAGGTTTTTTTGCCGTTTTTTTACGACGCTTTAATTTTTTTTTCAATGGAGTAGTTTAATAATTTGGAAACAATAAATGATTATGTTTGGTCAATGTTTCTTGTACTAAATATGGGTAAAAAATGTGTACACGCGAATCACAATGTTTTTGCGGTAAGTATCGAATTATTGTAGAGATTGTTATATTATTGTACTATTTTTAAAATTACTATTATAATGCTACTACGAACTTACACTATTTACTTCATCATGCGTTTAAAAATGAAAATTGTTTATTAATAGAAATTCGATATTGTTAAATTTATGCATATGCATACTAGTACATGCATACACACATACATACATAGGATCTCTCTCTCGTAGAAAATTGAGCATATTATGGCAATAATTTTATCATGGAAGCATTTGAAAACGACGTATATCTAGAAATACTGAAAATACTTTGAAACAAACTAATAATATTACCTTATAAGGTAATATTATTAGTCACTCTAAACGCCGAAATCGAAAAATGAACGCTGCGAAGTCGGAATTTACTGATTTCTCCTTTTGAGAAGTAGAAAGTCCGAATTTTCAATTATACTCTTCTCTTCAATTTCTTTAGTGTTTTCTTGACTGATAGTTTTAATTGTTACTTTATTGTATAAAATTCGATACATAAAGATATTTTTCAAATATTAAGGTCTATATATATTTAGGCAAGTTTCTATTCGTTTCCAATAGTAGGTTACGATACGTGTGATTTAAATGGTTCTTTTTTACACGATGCGTAATTAGCATCCGAACGAGCGAGAGCGTTTAGCTCCGTGTAAAACTAAACCATTTGAGTCACAGGTATCGTATGAAATTTTATAGCACAGACTGCTAAAGTTCGCAAATCATGCCTATTAGTTTATCACACTCGCTAAGCTTGTGCGCTAACCTCACGGTGCAAATATGGATTACCTTAGTCACAGATAGGCGTGACTTAACAGCGGATGTTAGTCACACTGTGTCATAAAATCGGGGAGAATGGGGTAAGGGGGTTTAAGCATTTTTGTTATAACTTTTTAGCTTCCTTCTGGAGCCTTCACCCGATGTTAGATGCGCAGAACTCGGGGAGAGTAGGGTAACAGGGTTTGTGCATTGTTTTAGGTTTTTAGCTTCCCTCTAGGGCCTCCCTTCAATGTTAGATGCGTAGAATTGGGGGTGAGCAGGGTAAGAGGGTTTAAACATTTTTTTTCTTGACGTTTTTAGATTACACATGTTATTATGTATGAATTCATATCTGAGGCAAAAGTAAAATTGACATTTATATAACAAATGTAAAAATAATTAGCTTTAGAGAAGGGAATGAAAATATAATTTAAAGCATGTATTTTCCAATTGTACATATCTATCCAAAATTATGTAGAATATAACTTTATTGCAAATTTCACGAAAAACGCACACTTTTTACTTTTCAAAGGTTGAAATTACAATATTTCGACTTTAACATCGTTGTTAAATTTTGGCGTTTAAAGATTAGATTCAAAATGTACTTTGAAAAATGTTGGTATAAATATGGCCATAATATGCTGAATATTCTACAAGCTTGGGCTTTTCTAAATAATATTTAAAATTATTAACTGTACATCTTTTTCAGAGTCGAAACTAATACAGATATGTTTCAAAGATTATTCTTGAACTCTGATCCATATTTGTCTCTCATTAATTTATCTTCAAGTAAGAAGTCGAAAAAGTTGAACAATATAAAAAGACTCCTTATTATTGATTCAACTAAGGAAGAAAGCGATGACAGCAATAGTCCCTACTGAAAAAAATCAGATGACAATCAACTGATAATCATGCCAAAACGTCAGCTGATTATAAGGTGATTTCGGCTCAGTATTTTTAATAAAGCTGATAGTTATAAATATGCGTTTATGTGAGATAAAATGTTGATGATAATCAGGTGATAATCATTCAAAATTTGTAACCATTAATATATTTATTATAAATTGTTTCAAATAATTAAAATTTATAAATTTCAAATAATGAGGGCAAGTACTGGTGTTACTATCAGGATGATAACACGAAAACTCTGGCTGTGAGCTCCAATATTTTTGTTTTTCAATATTTTAATTTAAACAAATTTTTTTTAATCACCTGATTATCATCAACATTGTATCTCACATAAACGCATATTTATAACTATCAGCTTTATTAAAAATACTGAGCCGATCATTTATTTATTCGCTTCTTTATTTTATTATTTGTTTCTTATTTATATATTTGTTTGTTTGTACAAATTTTGTATGTCTTTATACGTTATTGACATTGTCTTGTTATTTACCTATATTTAATATAATTTAATTAATTATGTATGAATTTCGTATTCATTTAATTTTTATTTTTGAATTTATTAATATAAAAAGACCATTTCCTTGCTAGTCTATACTTCAGAAAACGTATGATACCACATGAAAGAGACTTGAAAATTTGTAGATTGAATTTCTTTTGTACATATATATTATTGTAATAGAAAAGTATTTACGCTAAAAATAGAGTAAATATTATAGAAATAAAAAATGAATATCATGTTAAATATTATAAAAAGCAGTAAAGAAAGTAAAAAAAAGATTGTTTTAGAGATTGCTAAACAAATATTTTAAATTTATTCGAATTTCTACGCATGTTTCTAAGATATAGAGATATACCTGTTAGTGACGATTTCTAAATCACAACAAAGGGTACGGATTATTTAAATATGCCATAATACCATTCAAGCCACAACTACGTGTTACAATTTAAAAACACCTATTTAAATATAATTATACTTTGTAAATGGCTTATCTATTAATGTATGTATAAATGTTCGTTCCCGTTTCTATATTAACAATATTATAATAATTTCTTCTTGTAACTATTGTAATCAGCATTTTGCAAGTATTTTCGGATCAGCAAATTTTTTTACCAATATTTTTCACGGGAAAAATTGACCAAACATAATCATTCATTGTTTCCAAATTATTCAACTACTCTATTGGAAAAAAAATCAAAGCATCGTAAAATAACCGCAAAAAACCTCAGATTTACCATTTAAGGTACACATTGCTGAAATCAAATGTTTTAGTCAAAAGTTATCAGCAATTTTTTATTTTTGTATGTTTACGAAAAATTGTTAAAAATTATACGTTTTTTTTCGCTTAGCCGTTTTTTTATTAGAATCGGTATCACCGTGACGGACTTGGATTCGTAAAATACATACAAAAATAAACATTTTTACCGTTTTTGAAGTTATTTTAAGTGCAGACACTCTTCAAGCAAGACTTTTGTCCATTTTTTTTTTGATTCGGTCCCACTGTGTGACGCCCGTTTAATAAATACGGTCGGGCGATATATATATATATATACATAAATAAATAAAGATTATTTTAAAATTGGTCCAAATAAAGGGGATGCTGCAATTAAATATTTGTGCAGATATGCACAAGTCAGTTCAGTCAGCAGCGCTCGGAGCGAGCGGTCGTGTTTTGCGCGCGCGTGCGTTTTGCTCGGAGCAGTATATAAAACTTTGTATATAAATGAAATTTAATCATCTTATTTTTGTTTAAATAACAACATATAATACTGTCAATATAGCGCCAATTGTGAAAACACCGGATAAGCCGGATCGCAGTTTTTACAAGTGTCATCCAAGTAAAATAGTGAAAACAGTGATTTGTATAATTTGTGAGAACGCATATCATAAAAGTGATTTCAAGAAGACTAAAAATCCTGTGCATGTTGGTGAACATTTGATTATATGCCAAGATCATGTCCTAGGAGATTTAACCACTAATACCGAACAACATATGCTAAATGATGTGTCAAAGAAAACCATTGCGCTTATAAAAATGAAAACATCAGAAGAAATCAGGGAACTACTACTAAAAGATAAAAACAATAAAACAGCTGAAAAACATAATACAACAATTATGGACGAGGAAAATGAACTGGAGAATCTTGTGGCAGAAAACACCCTATTGAAACAACTAGTAGCAGAACTGCAAGACAAAAATCAGCTTCAGGAAGAAATAATTGAAATGCAAAAACAAAAAAGCACAGAGTCACAGACAAATATAAAATCATGTGCAGAGGTTATAAGAGACATAAAGTCGAAACCAAAGCGAGTACCAAGTATAATGATTAAGGTTAATGACCCCAATCGGATAAATACAATGGAACTGCTCACGAAGTGTCTAGTTACAGAGAAAAACGCGCAAACTAAGTATATACGTAAAAAGAATGAAAGCGAAATAGAAGTCAGCTGTATGAATTCAAAAAGTCTAGAAACACTCGAGAACGTGTTAACAAGTAAACTTAAAAATTGTCAAGTCAATGTAGAGCAACAAGGTAATCCAAAAATAAAAATTGTTGGTATAGACAACGCTACAAACATGGATGAACTGGACATAGAAAGTGATATTAATACACGCAACTTTAAAAACTTTAACAGCTCATGTAAGGTACTACACATGTACACCAATAAAAGGAACAAAACCAGCACAGTACTAATGGAATGCTCACCAGATATATACAAGTCAATACGTGAAAACAACAATAAGGTTTTTGTAGGTCATCAGTGCTGTAAAGCCTATGATCTGATAAACGTGGAAGATACGGACATAGTGCATCAAAGTGTAGGAATGATCCTGCATGTATAAAGTGCTCTGATAAACACAATGTGAGTGTATGCAATAACAATAAAATTGAGTGTGTAAACTGTGTATTTAACAATAATTAATTCAAAACAAGTTTACCAACAGATCATCTACCAACAGACAGACTGAAGTGTTCTATACTCAAAAAGAAGATAAAAAATATATTAACTCTATTGATTACCCAATCACATCTGTATTACCGGCTTGGGATGAAACAAGTGCAATTAAACAAATACAGACAATACAAACTAACAAGCTACTATACCAGAGGTCAGTAGCACCAGGAAAGAACGTGGGAAAATTCCAAAGAGCTACGCAACTCCAAGGCATCAGTCAGCAGAATTATCCAGCAAACACAGTAGCTGATATTCAATAATGGAAGCACAAATAAATTTGATTGAAGAAATACAAAATAGTCTAAATGAACAAGAGCGGATGTACAGGGATGTCGAGACTTTTAATAAGGATAGAAGTAGTGATAATGATCATATCCTGTACTTAAACATCAGAAGCCTAAATGCCAATTTCGAAAAGTTACAAATCTTTCTTAAAAGTCTAAAAATAAAACCATATGTTATTGTATGCACAGAGGTATGGAAATTAACACACTATCAGTATTATAGAATAAAAGACTACAAATTATATTACAATCACGGCGACATCAATAAAAATGATGGTGTTGTGGTTTATGTAAATGAGAATGTTAAACATACTAATGAGACGATTGTAACAGGTGAGCTTAAAATACTAAACACAATTATCTCCCTTAATAATAAAAAGCAATTATAAATCTCATCGTTATACAGATCACACGGACTAAGTTGTATAGAATTTAATCAGAATCTCAAAATCTATTTAGATCAGAAAAAAAAAGTAAAAAACTATATTATAATTGGTGATTTTAACATAAATATACAGGATTACAATCATATAAGTGTAGAGTTCCTAAACAACCTTCTGGAAAATGGTTTTCTACCAGGGTTTACAAACACCACCAGACCAACAAACATAATTACAAATGAAGGAGCGTGTATTGATGATATCTTTATTAAAAGTGACTTCCTGAATAGTAAATCGCTAACACTTATGACACCTATTACTGATCATTATCCACTATTCTTGGAATTAAAAAATCGAACACTAAAACAAGATAACAAACAGTTAGAAGGAGACTTTTATCGTTACAATTACAAAAAACTTAATAACACTTTTATAAAGGCAGCAAAAATTGATCATGAAAAGAAAACAATCGAGAAAAATAGTGATGATCCCCAGAAAACTCTGGGCCTGCATTAATATCAAAATAGGCAAAAATAAAAATAAAACTGAGGCTACTATTAGTCAACTAAAAACTGAAGACAATACAATAATCACAAATAGAATAGAAATTTCAAATAAAATGAACGAATATTATTGCATACTTGGCGAAACATTGAGTAATAAAATAATTACACCAAGTAATAAAAAACTAGAATTACCTAAAAGAAATCCAAAAACAATCTACATTAAACCAACCAACGAATCAGAAATTATAAAAATTATAGACTACATGAAACTAAAAAACGGAGGTATAGATAAAATAAGTGCAAGAATACTCAAAATTACTGCTGCTATTATTGCAGACCCCCTGGCCCACGTTATAAATCAATGTATTGAAATAACAATTTGGCCAGATATGCTGTAGGCGGCTGAAGTAATACCAATATACAAAGCTGGGAAAAAAATGAAATGGGTAACTATAGACCGATATCACTAATATCAAATATTGCTAACATCTTTGAAAAAGTTATGCACAGGAGAATTATAGACTTCGTAAGTCAAAGTAAGATATTAAGTAAACGTCAATATGGATTTATGAAAAACATTGGAACCAAAGATGCTTTGAACATAATCTCTAAAACAATATACGAAAACCTAGATCAGAGTACACCGATAGCTATTACATTCCTAGACCTGGCAAAGGCATTTGTCACTGTAAATCATATTATACTATTAGACAAGCTTTATGCATGCGTATGAGAGGTAAGGGTCATCAACTTATTACGAGTTACTTAAACAATAGGAAACAAAAAGTAAAAATAGGTTCACATACAAGTGATTTCGAAAACGTAAATACTGGTGTCTCACAAGGGACGATACTTGGCCCATTGCTTTTTATAGTTTACGTAAATGACTTACTGATGAATATGCCAGAAAACTCTATAATATTCTATGCAGATGACACGGCAGTGACAGCTAATGGAAAAACCTGGTCTGAAGTTAAAGTAAAAATGAACAAACACCTTGAAGATACCTCAACAACATCACTTTTGGAAACTATTGCGATAGCGTGCCAAAGAAAATTAAATTTAAAATTAATCACGAAATACTAAAGAGAGTAAATGAACGAAATACTTAGGCCTAATATTTGATTCTAATATGAGATGGGATAAACATATTTAATATCTCATAAATACTAGATACCTCATTTTTATTTTCAGTAAAATTTCCAAATTCATGGATACATCTACTCTAAGAATAATTTACTACGCATTTTTCCACAGTCTGATTAACTATGGAATAATTGCGTGGGGTGGTGCGTACCAAAATAATTTGCAACTGTTACAAACGGTCCAAAAAAGAATCCTGAAAATTATAAATAAAAATACCTTTCAAAGAGCTAATCCGCTTAACCTACAGCAATTATTCGCATACGAAAGTCTACGCTATCATTATACTAACTTTAAAGATCAGTTTATTAATTCAACAAGCAGAACAAGAAATAAATAATCCTACCTATAACAAAACTGTAAGGACAAAGAATAGTTACATCAAAGCGATTAACATCTATAATAAACTACCGAATGATCTAAAAATCATAGACATGCGGAGAAAAACAAACGTCAGAAAAATACAAGACTGGTTAAGAATTAATGAGTAAAAAAACAAATACCACGACAATAGACTGCCAGCAACTGAAAATATGGCTCTCTGAGATAGGCAACCAAGATCAATGTGAGTGTAGATGTGTAATATCCTCAAAAATGCAGAATTTAATACAGCAAAGAAAAGAAATGAATAATGATCGACAAGGAACTACAGAAAACTCTGTATATTTAGATATTAGAACCTACATTTACGCAAAAGGCAAATGTAATTCATACAATATACGAAAACATCGTCGTATCTCCACCTACAATTACAGCAAAATCATTAATACATATCCAAATATTATTGATAGTTTAGACGATATAACAAACGATATTATAAATACCTGGATGTTCAAAATAAAAAAAAAAAAGGCTAATATCAAATTCATTAAATTCATTAAAGGAACATGCAATGACTTGGAAAACATCAAAAATCCTAATATTAAAAAATATAAACCAATTAAAATGGTCTTCTCCGTGATAGATGGAATGGCTGCAGAAAATAGCAACAAAGCAAGAAATAGAGAAGCGGCTGCCGCACCTGGACAGAAAATCACGGAATCAGCCAGCCATAGAATGTCCTATGGCGACATTAACTATCTAGGATCAAACAAAACCTTTTTCTACTTTGACAGAGGAATAAGAGGGAAACAGGTTTTTACAACCTCAGTGTCTTCTCTCAAATTACAGTCACCGTATAAGGACATAGTAATAATAGATGAAATAATTTTTACATCAGACTGTAAATGTGACTCATCATATCAGCACAAATAAATGTTTCCACACTATAAGTTACCTGTGCGGTTAGACTTACGTGCCCGGATAGGCTCAACTCAACAGAGAAAATGTCGTACATAAGTGAAAAAAATGCAACAATGGATAAATTTATGACAGCAAGACAAATATTAGTGCGAAATATGAAAAGTGCCATTATACAAAGTTAGAATATAATATTTTAAATGTTAAATTTTTTCTTTACAATACCAAAATACAATACAAAAACATAGAATCTAAAAAATCGTGCAATATAATCTTATTTAATGAGATCTTTAATGTCGTCGTAGCATTAGTCGTATAAAAGAACAAATCATAGAATCACTTACTAATAATTAAGAAAATGTTAACAAAATTTTTATATATTAATATTAAAAGGATTATATGTCACTAAATAAATCAATAAATAAATAAATAAATATGCTGTTATTTTTTAAAGCCATCTATTTGTGAATATTAGATGACGAATGATTTATGTATTCGTGCATATTATAAGATGTAATCAGTAAATTTAATCCAGATAAAAGTGATGCTGCGATTGAATATTTGTGCAGCTATAATTTTTTTTAAGTTATTTGTTTGTGAATATGAAATGACGAATTATGTATTCATGCATATCACAAAATATTATCTGCAGATTCAATTTACATGAAAGGGAAGCTGCAAATAATTACTCGTACATATTTAATTGATTTTTTAAAGTTTTGTGTTCTTGAAATATAATGACGAATGCTGTAAGTATTCATTCATATCACAAGATTAAATCTGCAGTTTTGGTTGAGATCAAAGATATGCTGCAAATAATTATTTGTGCAGATATGCTCCTTTTTTTTAAAGCTATGTGTTTGTGAATATGAAATGACGAATGCCGTATGGTTTTATGCATATCACAAAATGTAATTTGTAGTTTTGGTCAAGATCAAAAGAATGCTGCGAATAAGGTTTTGTTCAGATATCATCTCTCTTTCAAAACTATCTGCTTGTGAACATAAAATGTAGCTATAACTACTTTTATAGAATGTTGGCTTTATTAAATATATTAATTTATACTCGACGGTAATTAATTCTTATAAAACGTTTTTAAAGTCGTGCTTTCGATTCAATTTAGTTGCAAAAAGGAGAGAGAACGAATGCGGGATTAGGCATTTACTTGTTAATGCAGCACGAATCAAAATGCTAGTTTAACTACTGCTTGCTCTTTAAGGAGAGAGAGAGAGAGAGAGAGAGAGAGAGAGAGAGAGAATCTAAATAGTTTATCCTAAAAATATGATCGACGCTTACCTTTTGTCGTGCGGGTCTCCTGCAGTGCTGGGTCCTCCGGCTACCTGCTCGGCTTCGGTGAACAGTAACTTCGCAAACGATTGGGATTAAGGGCCGAGAGGGATTCAGGAATAGGGGTGTCGATTTATTCACTCCTGATTTACGTTGAAATGTTGTATTTATTTAAATTTGTGACAGAATCATAATGGTTAACGCGGTTTGTTTCAGATTTCGAGAATTGCTTACGGCGCTTAACGACGTAGGATGTCGCAGATACCAGAGACAATTTATTCGAGAGATATATTTGTAATTTACCGATTCCGACAATGAAATATAATAATTATGAACGGTTTCGCTTAATTCGTGTTTCGACTGATTGTCTCGAAATTTTTATGTCATTTATCCAAAGATCTAAGGTGTACTGCGCGACAAATTCTGAGTTAAAATCGAGAAAATTCTTGAGTGTTCGCGTTTTTAGCTCGAAACGAACTGACGTGAAGCGTCTGAAAATTAGGATTACTAGTGCATTGCACGTGCAGTTTATGCTGGGCCCTTTTATATCATGTAGTCGCTTTTGTGATAAACAGGTGTGTAGGTGAGGCGTTGACTTCTTTAGCGGAGAGGTCCATTCAGAAGACTTAGTTTCTCTGTGTTGTCATATTTTTGAGCTTGCTATCACATGTACATAGGGTCTAATCCCCTTTCTAGGCCGTTTCCCCCCTTGTGCATTTCTTGTGCTCAATATTCTTAGAAATTCGGTTCCTGTTGCTACCTGGCTTCTTCTTTTTTGGCTGTTGTTCGTTGTTCCGAGTCGTGCTGTGCTTTGCTTTGAGGTATGTGACTGCTTGTTTGCACAGCTGTGGAATGCTGGTGGCTACTGCTTGATTCTTGTTTTACGATGAAGAATATTCGTAGCTTATGCCGCTTTTATTTGAGTGCGTATGTATGGCTGTTTGGTTGTTTGTAATCGGGCCATCTTTCTTCTTCGTTTGCTAGGCGGGCTTTGGAAGACTTCTGGCTCGTAGCTGGTGCAGGGCGTTACACCTTTCCGTGTATGTATGGATCGACGTGGTATTCATGTAAGTGCGCATCTTGTAGATGTCTGTGTGTGCGTTTTCTGTAGTCTGTAGTGCTTGTTTTATGATGCTGTGATTTGGGGATTCGCGCTCTTGTTACAATTTTTGTTGTTATTTATTCAAATTGGTTGTCATTAGTTTCGATAAAGTCTCTTTTGATTTCGACGTCTCTCGTCTTCTCGCGTTTCTGTATAATGCATTCATAGTGTATTCTATTGAGTTTAAGTGAGTCATCATGCTCTCTGGCCTATGCCGTTCGGTCGCTTTATTTATGCTATTGTCGTCGGCTGCTCCCTCACTTACGCTCTAACTCAGTAGGACTCTGTTCTAATATTAGTTCTGTTATTATTTTATAATGAAAATAGAAATGCGAAATTTTTTTAGCACTTCACACTATAGAGGCAAACAAGTTGCCTGTACATAGGAATAGAAGAAATGAAACCTTACATACTAATAATCATAGACATAGGTCACATTTGTGATTGTCTGACCTAAACCACGGTTTCTTTACTAAAACTTTATAGTTTTATTTTTATGGCGACTTTACTTAAATCTAGGGATTTAAGATCATTGCTCAGTGTGTTAACCACGTAAATAGCCACGTAATAGTTATTTTTTCGAGTAATAGTTCGATAAACTGAATGCTTTTATTTCTAGTATTCAGGGTTGCAACTAATTAATGACTTATTTGATTTAATTATTTCCATAATTAATAATTAAATCTTTTAATTATAAATTATATGGCCTATAATTAATAATCAAATATCTTAATTATTAATTACCTCAAAACTTGCTCTCTAACGCTCGCTCGTTCAATTTAAACATTGATTTTTCATCAATATTTCAATATAATTTTATTTGAAAATCGAAATTGATTGCATTATAACATTAAAACATAATACTTATTATTTAAATTTATGCGATGTGATGTATTAAATATAATACCAAAGGGATTTAATTTTATTTACCAAACTAAACAAGAAAAATCACGTGATGTATCACACAGTCAATCACGTGATAGATTGATTGAATTCTTACGTAATCAATTACGTAACTACATAGTGTGATTTTTCACGTGAAAAATCATGTCAGAAATCATTTATAAAACTATTTACAAATCTCAAGTCATCCTCTTCCTCTATTATATTGAAATGTGTCTGGTAGTCTCCGGCTATAAGTTCACTTCATCCCCAAAAATACCCCTTCTTAGGAGTTGAGGTCAACCAGAAGTTTACTGAAAGTAGACTAAAAGTATACCGGAAGTCGACCGAAAGTTGACCGGAAGTAATGGGAATAAATGTTAGTGTGACAGTTGAATTTGAATAATAAGTATGGGCTATGTGAAAAAACAAATCAATTATTTATTGATCTATTATCTGTGTATTTTATAATATCCCATCTATTTATCTATTATCAATAAGGTATTATAAAATATTATACTGTTTTAATCAAATTTCCGTCTTGATGAAGTTTTTTGCTATTTTGATTTGATAAATATACGATGTCATTGTTATCCACATCCATCAGTATGATTCTTTCAAAATGATGATTGCAATTATTAGTTTTTTTATCAGCTAAACTTATTATTTTATTAGCTATATTATTTTTTGATTAATTTTTAGCATTTAGTTTTTCTTTGTGTTGGCTTCTAAAAAAGTTAATGATTCCCTAGTAGAAATGGATTGTATGCCAAAGTGTGCCATAGTGTGCCATAATGTTCCAAGGTGTTCAAATTCGGAAATTTATTACACTTTGGCATACCTTGGTATACTTTGGCACACTCTGGCACACTTTGGCACATTTTGACACACATGGGTTTTTCGGAAATTGAGGTCTTAGAAAATTTTTGTAAGAAATCTGGAAAACTTGTATTCCCGATGGATTCCCCTGTTGAGGCATGTTTTTCGAACATTTACGGCGGACAGCAGCTTTAAGGTAATTACGGGCAATTGTTAATGAATATTGTAAAAGTACTAAGTATCTAAAGCTGCTTGAAGTACATGAGTTTAAATTTTTGTATTAACTGTAACGAGTACTTGTGGCTCAGTGGTAGACCATCAGCTTACTAACCCAAAGGATCTGGGTTCAAGTCTTACCGACGCTAGAATTTTTTTTTTTTATTAAATTATTTATTGTTACGTTCTATAACTGGGGCTTCAAGCTCCACGCGTGCCGTCGATATGACGGCATCGTGCAGTGGCAATGTTTTGGCGCGCGGGCGGCGGGATATATCTCATTGTACCGAAGTGTGCCAAAGTGTGCCAAAATGTGCCATAGTGTGCCATGCTGTGCCATACCGTGCCAAACTGTGCTATACTGTGCCATACTTTGTTAAAAAAGAGATGTTTGTTTCCGAAAAACCCATGTGTGTCAAAGTGTGCCAAAGTGCAGCAAATTTCCGAATTTGAACACTTTGGCACACTTTGGCACAGTATGGCACACTTTGGCACATTTTATTACACTTTGGCACACTATGGCACATTTTGGCACACTTTGGCACACCCAATTATTTCCACTAGGGTTACTGTTTATAATTAATAATATAATATTAATTATATCAAAATATAATTTAAATTCAGCAAATTTTATTGCGTGAGTAACGTTTCTTATAATTGAAATTTGAGCAATCGTTGCAAAATAAATTTTATTTTTATAATCTTTTGATATTTGAAAAAATGATAAATTTAATGCATCATACATTCTAATCAAATGCTCTCGCATTTTACTAATGTTTAATTGAACATTGCATGGACAAATATTAGATACAATAGCGACTGCGAATGCTATATACCAAAAACACCGCAATCATAATAATTAGTCTGATACTGTCCTTGTTCAAAAGATATGCGTAAATTATCTTTATTTGGAAACAGCCTATTAATACAAATTGTATGATCATTATCTAGACGTTTTTTGTTAATGCTATCAAAAATTCGTATTACATTGTGTTTGTACCACAAACAAATCCAGTCTCTGTTTGTACTTGAACCAGAAAAAAGTATTTAAATATATTCTTTAGTTCTATCAATAGGTTGAATATTAGACAATTGAAAATTAACTGCAGATTCCATATCAAAAATCGAGTAAAATTCCAAAATGGTGTTGAATTCAAGTATATGGTTGTCATTCAATTGACTTTTAGAATTAAAATAGTTTCCAATTCCCTTAAAAAAAAGTACATCCATAGTATCATAAATGTATCATAAATTGTCGTATAACAGCAAATAATCTATTTTTCATTTTCATTTTCATCAGGTATTCCTGCACTAATTAATTGGTTTAAGTGATTTGCAGCATGAATTTTTTCACTTCTTTTTTAAACAAATGTCACATCGACAGAGACGAATTGACGTAGAAAAGTATAAAACTTTAATACATAACAAAATCACGTCTTTTTCTCGCCAGTGATAAATATCTATATGCAAAGATAACTTTTTTGATAATAAATCTTTAATATTTAAAATATTCACTTTTACCCCTATTAAGAATTGACATTAAGAAACAAGATCTTAACAAAACTTGAATTTTATTACTATTGCAATATATATTTTAATCGAGCGACGTTAGGAGTGGAGGTAAATCGCACTAATTCTTATTAAGAGTAGGATAATGGATTGTAAAGTTGAGGATCAGGGTTCAATCTTCTATTAAGGTGAAGATTTTTTTTTAATTTTTTTGCAGTCAATTTATTTGGATTAGCATCAACAAATATACTTTTCATAATTATTTAGTAAAAACAAAATAATTTATTTTAATTTGAACAAATACTTCAATTTTATGAGTGATTTCTGGCGTGATTTTTAATGTATTTTCTTATGTGAGAAATCACGCTAAATAGTCACATGATAAATCATGTGATTCTTTTCGCTAGGAAATAGACTAAACAGCAGAAAAAAGAACTAAATTTGACGTCAAGACTATAACATCACTATAAACGATTAATGAGATATTGCGAAATGTCCGTCATGGTAACGGTCATAATTTTTTAAATGTTCCGTACATCGAGATCTGATAATGAATCGAAGTAATTTAGAGAAAACGCGATATAATATAGATGTTGGCGTCATGTTAATTAAACTACTTCGATTGAGTATTAGAATCATAAAACAGATAGATGACGTTGTAATCATAATTCGATTTTCTAAAATTCGCAAATTGAGGCGCCGCAAGAGGGTGCTGTCATCGGCTCTGAAAGTTATACCATATCATGCGATCTTTGGAGGCAGGTTTGAACATGATTTTACTAGTTTAAAGAAACAGAAGTTATAGAAGAACTATAATATTATGTAGCGCAATATGGTTTCAATAGTAGACATTTTGGAATTAATATCCTATATTAATGGGAGTACGAGACCTTTTGAAGAAGAAAGCAGAATTGTTAATTCTAATCACATATTATTATGTGGACATTGTGGAATTAAACAAAATCCACAAACGGACAAATATTTTGAAACAGTAAAAAATGTAAACACATTGTAGGAGTACTGTTAATTTGAAATAGGTACACACATACATATGGGATGTTCCACGTCAAACGTAACAAAGCTCTGCCCAAAATTCCTTTTGATCTAAAAATTTTTTAAAATATGGAAAATTTAGCATTTTTTATGTACTTTCAATTAGTGAGGGGCGTTTTTTAAAATTTTTTTCCCATACGGAGCTACGCGTTCCCTAACTTTAAAAAATTACTACTTTACGAAATGATCAAGCTGTCAGAAATCACAGGGGCTCAGAAAAATCCTAAGCAACGACTATTTTCATGTATTTTGAGCTGCTGAACAAGAATCCGACGGTATTTTTTACCGATACCTCAAGCGTTCGTCCCTAACCACAAAAAACACCCCCCAAAATTGCTTTTTCACGCAGTTGAGAGGTTTATCCTGCGATCGACGGGAGGAAAATTATTGACAGAGAGTATTTTTATGTATTTTGTGCTGCTGAACACGAAACCGGTTGTCTTTTTTACCGATACCTCAAGCGCTCGTCCCTAACCTCAAAAAAACACCTATCAGCTTTAGTAAATCCGCCAAACTACGTACAAAATGGTGTGTTTTTGGCTGGTGAAAGAGGCACGCATAGCGTGTGTGTATGTGTAATACACCAAAATTTCAAGGCCATGCTTGAAGCATCCAAATTGATGATTCTCACGAAGGAATCTGGTGATCCAATAAATGGTTATATCGATTGCTTTTCGTTCATCTTATGCTGAAATCAGAATCCTGCTTGTTTTTTAGAAAGTTGTCAAAAAGTGGTAATTTTTTAAGATTTGAAGAACATGTATCTTCTGTACTATACGAAAGTAAGATTGAAGAATTAATTTTTAGTGTCCGGCAGTCAACAAATAAATGTACTTCGAAAAGAGAATGTCTTTCGGTGGATGATTTTACGTCTGAATTGTCTTTGAGTTTAAAAAAACTTATACCACATCATTTCATCGCAAAAAATCAATCTAAATATATAAAAGATCAGAAGAACAATTTACAAGAGAACAAAGGGCTTCTGGAGATGGATTTCGTTCAGGATGCTGCTCAGCAATTTCATTTTAACAATGATCAGTGTACAATAAATGTTGCACTATATTATAGAGAAGATAATGAAACAAGGCATTGTAGTTTTATAGCACTTTCTGAATGTACTACTCATGATACGGCCGCAGTTTATATTTTACAAGAAAAGATTATTTCTGAAATAAAGAAAAGAATCCCAAAAATGAATAAGATTATATACGTCACAGATGGTGCAAAGCAGCACTATAAAAATAGATATCAAATGATGAACTTGGTTAATCATGAGTCAGATTTCCAAATAATGGCAGATTGGCATTTCCATGCTACTGCTCATGGAAAGGGTTCATGTGACGGAGTAGGAGCCGTATTAAAAAGAGAAGCTACTCGTACTAGCTTGCAGGTCAAAGCTATGGAAGCAATTTTAAATTCAAAACAACTTTATGACTGGGCGAGACAAAAGTTCCAAACAATAACATTCTTTCACTATTCCAAAAAAGATTACGAAAAAACTTCAAGATCACTAAAGAAAAGATTCTCGGCTGCTCCGTCTGTTACAAAAATTTCAGAAGGACATGCGTTTTTAGTTTCTCCCGACAAAAAAATTACTGTGTTTAGATACTCTGATGCACGAAGTCCATTATCAATAGTGCAATATTAATAATTGAATTTAAAATATGTTCAACAAAATAATACAAATATCCAAAAATAAAAGTAATAATTAAAAAACTTAAAAAAATTAAAAAAAAGAAAGTAATGCGGGCTCTGTAATAAAGACAGTCCCAACCCTGTAAAACGCAGAGAGCTTTCATAGGAATCAATAAAAAAATTGCACAGTATAAACCATATTATTAGTAATCAGTTACATTATTTAAGTGAACTGAAGTAAAAGTAAAAAAATAAAATTTAGCTTCGTGATCAAATTCAGTGGACCAAAATTCATAAAAATAGCCTTCGTCAATGATTTTCCTCTAGATGTAAATTTCTTAACCGCGTAAAGAAAACATTTTGGATGGTTTTTTGAGGTTAAGGACGAGCGCTTGAGGTATCGGTAAACAAGACGGCCGGTTTCGTATTCAGCAGCACAAAATACATAAAAATACTCTCTGTCAATAATTTTCCTCCCGTCGATCGCAGGATAAACCTCTCAACTGCATGAAAAAGCAATTTTGGGGGGTGTTTTTTGCGGTTAGGGACGAACGCTTGAAAAAAACGCAAAATACATGAAAATAGTCGTTGATTAGAATTTTTCTGAGCCCCTGTAATTTCTGACAGTTTGATCTAAAGCATTCCCTTAACCTTATTTCCCGTAAGGTAAGATGCAAACCATCGGATAACCTGCTCAGAGAAGCTGAAAGAGGATAGATTTCTGAGTAGCCTGACTTAAAATACAGTATCCAATACCTTGCTAAAATCAAAAAGAAGTAGCAGAGTGACCCTCTTTTTGTCTATATAAAGCCTCACATCATCAGTCAGCTAAATTAAGCCGGATTGTGTGCTGTGGTTAGTGCAGAAGCCTGTTTGGAAGTTGTCGAGGTTAAGTCTTGTTTCAAGATACTTAGAGATTGATTTGTGCACCAGCGCCTTGGGCAGAAAACAGAGTAGAGAGAGAGAGAGAGAGAGAGAGAGAGAGAGAGAGAGAGAGAGAGAGAGAGAGAGAGAGAGAGAGAGAGAGAGAGAGAGAGTGAATTGTCGCACGGAAAGCCCCTTAGGCGTGGATTCCCGCTTGTTCTTGTTTTCGAAATTCGCAGAGGAGAGAGGTGTGGGAAAGAAATAAGAGAATTCGGTTGAGCGAAAACGAGTGTGTTTTTTATAGACTCAGAATGAGAGGGAAAAGCCTTCCGGCATAAAACCCCTCTCGAAAATGTTACAAGCTGCGGAATAGAAGAAGTGTGGACTGTGTGTGTGTGTGTGTGTGTGTGTGTGTCGTGAACTTGTACGATTCTCAGAGAGAATCTTCGCTTCGTGTCAGCGGCGCAGTTCCGCTGACTCAAGTCGGTAGCGCAATTCTACCGACTTGCACGTTTCGACGCGCGCGCAATTACGTTCGCGGAACCGGTTGCGAGCCAAGCGCGGCGTGCAAGCAGTGATAGAGAGAAAAAGAGAGAGAGAGAGAGAGAGAGAGAGAGAGAGAGAGAGAGAGAGGTCTTTATTTGCTACGAGCAAAAAATAATACAAATTAGATCACAAAGACTATGTCGCATACAGTCTAACAAAAAGAGATAATAAAATATGTAAAAATACCGTCACATAAAATCACACAAAATCACATTTCGTCATATTTAATTATCACATTAAACTTTTCTAATATTACGGTGTACATTTAAGGTTTGGTCATAGACCTATCTGTATTGCACGTTTGAAATCTAAAATACGTAATACTGAAAGAATTTTTACGGCCTAAGGGCCGAGTCTGACTAGATTAAAAACTAGATTAAGATTAAGAATGCAGCGCCAGAGGGCTCAGAGTCGTCACGATTCAGTGGCCAGCAGGTGCCGCCGTAGTCCCCCCTTGAAGGAGGCGAGAGATGGCAGGTTTCGCCTGAGTGTAGCATTGCGTTTATCGATGAGGAGCCTCAGCTCTGGTCCAGACCAAGGAGCATATTTCCTACGTGGGCAAACCGTTTTCAAAGGCGCCAATTCATCAATTGCTAACTTTATATTATTATTAAGAATGCATAAAGTGCCCTCCAGATCGGATTCGATAGAATTCATGGCTGTCCAGTCACAACAAGATAAGAGGTCGACAAGACTAGTTGTGTCTATGCACTTGTAATCCCGGTAAGAGAAAGTGTCACTCCCAGGAGTGGGAGTCTAGATGTCTAGCGAGACATCTATGATACAATGCTTGCCGAAACTAGGCAGCCACTCATTCTTAGAGTCCAAGATCGTGTCGTTTTCGTCGGTCATGATAAGGTCAATCCACGTGTGAGACGATGAGGTATGATGTGTGGGAACATGCCGATGATCTGAAGAGATAACTCTTCGGACAAACGCTTGATAGTAGCAGCGTCGTCTGAGTCAGATAGTAAATCCGAGTTCAGATCACCCATTATGATCTTATGACTAAATTCGCCGCATAAGTCCCGCAATACATCAAAAAGGTCTGAGTCCTTTTGCATCCGAATTTTCGGGGGCCTGTAAATATCTCCGAGTAGTACAACACTAATTGAAAGTACATAAAAAATGCTAAATTTTCCATATTTTTAAAAATTTTTAGATCAAAAGGAATTTTGGACAGAGCTTTGTTACGTTTGACGTGGAACGTCCCATATATATATATATATATATATATATATATATATATATATATATATATATATATATATATATATATATACACATACATTTTTGAAGACTAATATATGTATAATAAATATTGCTTTAAAATTTATGACTAAGAACAAATAATTCTATAGAATTATTAGGATGTACTGATTTACTCGAACAGTGGGGTCAGATCGAAGAAATTACTGTATTATTGCGAGGTTATGATCACTTGTTTTGGTATAACTTTCAAAACTTCCGAATATATCCCCCAGATGTGCCACTTTTGCCTTAACTTGCGAATACTTAAAACGGGATCAATTACCTTATTATGGCGCGTTTTTTAAAGTTAAAACTATGTCAGATTTATCTATTTATTAGTTTATACTCCAAATTTAATTGTAAACTTTTTTAGATTGTTAAACAAAATAAATATAATTACTTAATATTGATTGAATGTATGTTTTAAGATATAAGTTCCAATGAATTATTATTAACTTTATATATTGATAAAATTTTATTTTTAATACTATTTAATTCTAATCTCTTATTTATTATACTAGGATTAAATCAGCGTGCTTTGTGCTTGATTACTTAGATTTTATCTGGTAATGATTTATCATTTTTTAATCATTTTTTTTAATACTTTAATAAAATCTTCCACTCTTGGAAACTTTACAACATTATAAAATATATTCCAAAGAGTTTAAGTATAAAGTTTAAAATATACATAATCAATCATAATCAATCAAACTAAGTGATAACTCTAAATGTAAAATTTCTTCCTAAAAATATCATTAATTTCATATTAATACTACATTCAAATTTATATATTTTATATAACTCCTTAGTACATATTTTATATAATAATTCTTGAAGAGTTTCATAAGTTTGTGGAGTTTTGTTATCATATATTGAATTTAAAATGTTTTTAAATTACAAAAAGAAAAATTTTTTGGTTAAATTATTGGTTACATCTATGTAATTGAATTTTAAAAGCAAGGATTACCTTATATGCACTATTATATTTAGATTTTAAAGATAAATTTCATAGCTCTGATCGAATTGACAATATTATTTGCACTGAAATACCAGATAAAAGTAATTATCCTATCCTATATGGTCTTAACAACATATGATACATGGAACATGTGAAATTAAGAAATCAATATTTAGTATACCTCCAAATTGTACACAATATATTGTGCACTGAAATTTTTTAGAAAATAATTAAGAGTGGTTGGTTTATTTTTGTTTGATAATGATTTATTTAATAAGTTTTAAAGAAATACCATAGTTTTACACATTTTATTGTCCACAATGGTACAAATTAATTAAGCATTCTACACTATGCCAGTTGATGTGTTGTTAATATTTTTAATTCTACACCCATGGAAAAATTGTATTACTCTAGATTTGTATTTTTGTACACGCGGTGCTTCTAGTTTTGAATTAGAATGAATCAGAATGTTTTCATTTCACATTCAAGTTCATCTCCGTACATAGGAACGGGCATCAGTTGCATTTTTCGTGAGCAGTGACAGGAATACTACAATCAAAATGAACTGAAAGACTCCCAGCCACGCAAAACAACTTTTATTTATAGTGCGGCTTGCAGAAGATTAATTTTTCCAGCTGCAACGAAAATCAAAGATCAGGTAAGTATCCAAAAATCATAGAGTTGTTTATCGCGCCTCTCCTCCTTCTCCTCTCCTTTGTCCTCCCTTTTCCGTCTCTCCCTCTCTCACTCCTCTCTTACAACTTGCTCTCTCTACCTATTCTTTTTCAGCGCTCTCTCTCTCTCTATCTCTCTCTTGGCTCCTCTAACCATCCTCTCATTTCTCTCGTATCTCTAACCCGTTTACATCTTTCTCCTCTTAGGTGGCGCGGTGTTCAAATAATAAAAAGGGAAAGGTCGAGTAGCCGGACGCGAATACGTGCTCGCATTTATCAACTGTACTGACAAACATCGGAACGTGGATTTTCCAGGTATTTGTCGCTTCTCTCTCCCTCTCTCTTGCCAACCTATCTCAAATTTCTTATCTCTCTCGCCTCTCTTTCATGTATCTCACCTCTCTCTCTCTCTCTCTCTCTCTGCTCTCTCTTTACATCCTTTCTATTTTCTCTCTCTTTCGCATCTCTGCATACTCTCTTTCGACTTGTTCTCTTTCTCTCAGATCTCTCTCGCCTTTCTCCTCTCCCATTTTCGCTATTTAGCTCTCTTCCGTCTCTTTCGTTTCTCTAACCCGTTTCTGTCTTCCTCGTCTTAGGTAGTGTTTCGTTAAATATTGGGAACAAACCGGATACTCAGCTAAAAAGCCGGAGGGAGAACACGTGTTTTCATTTTCCAAGTGTAGTGACGGACATTGAAACGTAGATTTTCTAGGTAAGTGCTTGAATTTTTAGGCGTACTTCTCGTACGCCCCTCTCACTCCTCTCTCTTGCCTCTTTCTAACTTCTTTCGGCTCTGTCTCTTTCCCTCCTCTGCCTCTCAGTTCACTTTCTCTTGCTTCTACTGTCTCTTTCTTGGCTTTAATCCTTTGTTTGTAATCAATACTTTTCTAATATAATATTTTTTATTTTAACACAGGTTCCAAAATATTTCCTATACCTGGAAAACAAAATAATACCGTTCGGTACATTCACCACGGGTATACCTACTATCAGGATCGAAGAGGAGAAGGGTTGACATTTAGATGCACAACTCGCTATAGAACTGATTGTTCTGCCGTCATTTATGTACAAAACTTGCACAATCTGCAGGAGCAGCAGATAACTGTTACTGGCGATCACAATCATGCTAGTGACCCTTTATTGTTATTAAAGGCACAGTTTGATATTGCTATCAAAGAAAGAGCTCAAGAATGGGCAGCAGTGGATGAACTGAAACTAGTTTTCGAGTAAGTTTGCGAATTAGATCAGTGAGTGGTTGCTTTAATCCAAACTTTTTAGTTCTCTCTCTCTCTCTCTCTCTCTCTCTCTCTCTCTCTCGCCCCTTTGATCTCTCTATCCCTCGCATCTATTTTTTCACAAAATAATTAAGCCACACGCCAGAAGCCAACAAATCATCTAAATACCAACCCCTAGAAACCACCCCAACCAAACCACAAGCAGGCTAATAGTATGATCAATAGATTTAATTATATTTGTATGTATTATATATTATATATATAATACATACAAATATTATATACTATAGTCTTCATTGTAAAATTATATACTATATACTACTAACATTATATACTATAGTCTAATAAATTCAAAAAGTAAACATTTAGCCATCGAAAAATCGTATGATCAATACTTGTATGTATTATACTATAATCTAATAAATTCAAAAATAAACATTTAACCATCAAACACTCGTATAATCAATAGATTTAATTATACTAAATTATACTATAAAATAATAAATTCGAGAAATCTTCAAAAAATTCTGATAGAATTGTTGGCGAGTCTTCGCGCCGCTTGCCGTCTATAGAAAACTACAGGGCTAATCTAGCGCCACCATGCGGGCAGCGCTAGGTATTCACACGTGCTCTGCAAAGTACTCTCTCTCCTGCCGACCGCTCTCGAAGCAACAGCTCCGTCGCCCGAGTTATACATCAGAGGAAAATAAATAGAGAGTTATAACAGAATATTAGTGCCTAGTTTAATTACGAGTTCTCCTCACCAACCATCCAACTAGGATTAATCTAACAGGTTATGGGCCCAGAACGCTGGAATAGAGGAAGAACCGAGAAGAAGACGACTCAGATGTTTTTATTTTTATCTTTGTTCAGAGGAAAACAAATCAGACGTATCAGAGGTCTAGAGGACAAATTTCAGAAGAAAACGTAAGTACAAGCTTTTGTAAGGTGTAGTCAGAGTAGTAATCAGATATAGCAAAAGAAAGTTTAATTTTTGATCGGTTTCGGGAGTGTGTTGTGTTACCGCATCGACAAGAAAAATGAGAGTTGCGTAAAGAATAGTAGGAAAAGACAGTGCGGTGTCTTAATAATTACAGAATAGATCAGAAGGTTATAGAAAATCAAAAGTCTTAACACGAGACAAAAGCGCGCGACAACGAAACGCACGAGAGCTCGCCGGCAAAAGCCTGCACGAGCCGATTCCGGGAATCGGAGGGAGGTGAGCCGCGACTAGCGACGCTGTCAGAGTCGAGCGCGCGGTTTGTTGTGCTCTCTCTCTCTCTCTCTCTCTCCTCTCTCTCTCTCTCTCTCTCTCTCTCTCTCTCTCTCTCTCTCTCTCTCTCTCTCTCTCTCTCTCTCTCTCGGAATCAAAACAAATTTTACACGCACGGATTTTTCTCGTAAATTTTTTGTTCTCCTTTTTGAGTTTCAAAATATATGGTCTAATCAGAATCAGACGTAACGGATTAGATTGGCTATCGGTGTATATATGTAATAAATAAAATCAGAGAAAAATAATTCCAGTTATATCGTTCTCACTCCTATTCAGAATGTCAGAGTTATTCGAGTAAATCAAAAAGCTTCAATTTTTTGTTGGCTTATTAGTGTTCAGATGCACTCTAATAAATTTTAAAAACACGCCTTGATAGAAATTTCAACGAAACGGCGGTGCAGTGAATTTGAATTTATAAAATTTAAAATTATCAAAAGATAATTACACTTTCTTTCGTGATTTCTTGGACGACATACGCGTGTGCGATCGCCCCCTCGCAAATTATTAAGTGAATTGCGTTCGTTTACTTAGACTGGGAGGGAGCACGTGTGTGGCGTCCGGGAGGCACGGTGCTAGTGCTTGATTTTCAAGCTTGGTTTGATTTGCAGTGCGGTCTAACTTGGCAGAAATCAAAGAAAACTGTCAGAGTAAGCATTCTAACTTTATTTCAGAGGAAAAGAACATAAGAGGCGTTATGTCTGATTGGAGTCTTTCAGACCCATTACCATCAAATGAGAAAGAGGTGGCTAACGAAGGCAACGAAAATCTAGTGGACGATCATTTGAATATCCACCAAGGTACAAAGTGTTTTTAAATCAGAATATAAACAATTAATTCAGAATCAGAAGTTAGGCCTAAAATTCAGAGTTCAAATAATAAATAAAAATTGAATGCTAATCAGAGAAATTGTTTATAATACAGATTCAGATATAGAAGGGTATACACCCCCGGGTACACCCCCAAAAAGAGATATGGAGGGAAAGTCTCAACCTACTGACTCACAAATATAGTGGAGAATGGATAATCTGGAGAATGCTCTCGAGAGACACTCCGATATACTCGACAATCATGCTGAAATAATCAGAGATCAAACAGTAGCCATACTCGATATGAAGGAAAATATTGACAACCTAAACACCGTCATACAGAAACTCACAGAACAAATAGGAAAATTAACTTCAGAGGTAATTATCTACCCTGCCAGTTCCACACTCAGAGACATAAGTGAGACAGAATTTAGTAACAATATCAATTCAACAAACTTATCAGACGGAACAAGCGCATTAGGCGACCTCAGCAGAGCTTGTAATGAATTCAGACGATCTATTGCCCTAAACGCAACTAATTCAAAAATAAACATAAAGAGAAATTATAAATTAACAAAAAAAGTACCACTTAACATTTGGTTAGACAATATAAATGCTGAATTAAAAGCTAATAATCTTGCAGACATACTTGACGATTCTCAACAATCAGACGTTTCAGAGACAGTAATAGAAAGACAAAACAGAAAAGACCAAGTCAGAGACATTCTAATAAGTCGCGTAGATGATTATTACCATAATAAGATTTTACAAATAAAAGACCCATTAGAAATAGTCATTAAAATCAAAGAGTTCAGACGAGCAGAGGCCAATGTTACCGATTCTTCAGTCAGAGAAAAATTATATAGTCTCAAAATGAACAATAGAGAATCATTAAACGAATTTTGCGATCGTTTTGACTCTATTATCAGAGATTTTGAAAATTGTATTACCAAAACACCTCTGACGGAGGAAGAGATAAGATCGGCCTTCTTTCAAGCTGTTCAAGCAACCAAATCAGAGATGAGCCTTGATGACATAAAAACTTTGATACTACAGCTGGAATCAGACAGACGCAAATCAGACGGTCAGCCTTCAGACGACAGGCAAAAAATTGCAGTTAAACAGGCGATAATCACAGACAAGTGTTATCGCTGCAATAAGGTGGGACACAGAGCAGCCTTTTGTCCTCTTAAAGAGTACAATCTATGGTACTGCTTTTATTGCCAGGCTGTAGCTCCACACAAAGGGGATGATTGTCCAAATAAGGACAATCCCAAAGATGGGTATGTAAAATCTTATACATATAACAACACAAACACACAACATAAACACAACAGTAATAACTTCAGAGGTAGAGGTAACAGAGGAAGGGGTGGTTATAATAATGTCAGAGGTAGAGGAAATAATGTAAGAAGGGGATCTTTCAAACGCAAGGTCGATATACAAACACCAGGCCGAAATCAGAAGAAGGGATACAAGGTCAAAGCGATGCTAACAGGTAACAACACACATATAATTAATAAAACACCTACAAAACTAGTACTTATTGCGGACTCTGGCGCAACAGAGCATATCGTAAATAAGAGCATAATTTTAAGTAACTTCAGAAAAAGTTCAGGCGAATATATCAAAAGTGCAAATAAAAATAAATCTGCAAACATCTCTATAGACGGCAAAGGAAATTTAATTTTAAAATCAGAATCAAATGAGAATAACAAAATAATTTTGACAAATGTAATTTCTGCCAAAAATATTTCAGACAATCTGATCTCTCTCAGACGTTTTGCAGACGTAGGTTTGAGTATTTATTTGGATAATAAAATACTTAAAATCTACGATAAAAATTCAGACGAAGAGTATTTAGCTGGGACGTATGAAAAGCCAAACTGGATAATTTCTTTAAACGTAGCAAAACATGAACAATCAGATGAGCAACAAGAAGTCTACGATAAGTATTCATGCACGGCTAACATAGTCTCGGTAGACGAGTTCTTGCAGCAATCTCAGTCAGATATCAAGGATCTTGAGGATTAAAACGAATCAGATGAAACTAACGCATCAGAGGGAACTCAGATGAATCCGACTGAGATTGGGAGGGAGAAGCAGCAAGAACGAACTGTACAAGAATCAAATTCATCTAGTCAGAGAGAAGTTTGTGATACAAACTTAGATGAACAAATTCTGAACAGGAAAATCCTAAACATAGACGACTCGTCAGAAGAAATGCTGAAATATCTACAAAACAATGTGGACAACAAATCAGATAGACAAGAAAAGAAGCTGAACGAAGGAATGCTCTGGCATATCAAATTAGGTCACGCTTCTCTGCAATATTTACTATTGCTACAAAAGTCAGAAGATAAACTCAGAAAGGTAAAATTCGACAAGTCCATTACAGACTGCGAAGTTTGCGTCCTAGCAAAAATGGAAAACCTGTCGTTCTCAGAAGTCAGAGTCAGAGCAACAAGGCCATTAGAAAGGATACACACAGACACAATGGGACCAATTAAACCAGTCTCGTATCCTGGGGAAAATAAATTCATAATAGGATTTATTGATGATTACACCAGATTTGCCAAAGCATACTCTACTAAACACAAAAGTGAAGCTGGAGATTGCTTAGAAAAATTCTTGGTAACTACAAGAAATTTACTGGGCAAAGAAGAAAAAGTGTGTTTCATCCGAACGGACAATGGCACTGAATTTACTGGAGGTAAATTTTCAGAAGTTATGGAAAAGGAGAAAATTGAAGGAGAGTTCGCACCTCCTTACACTCCATAACATAATGGAACCGCTGAAAGGTTTAACAAAACCATACAGTGGAAAATCAGAGCGCTCATGATAGACTCTGGTCTACCCAAGAGCATGTGGATACTCGCTTTGGAAGTGGCGGTCCATATCTATAATAGAACTCCACACAAAGGAATCGATTCAGAAATACCAATCAAGAAAATGGTTCCAAATGGAAACATGCATCTAGACAAAATCAGACGTTTCGGATGTTTGGCCTATGCCAAAATACCGAATGCGACGAACAAGTTTTCAGACAGAGCAATCCGTACAATCATGGTTGGATATTCTCAAACTGGTTATGTTTTGTGGCACTCTGAATCTCAGAGATTCATTACATCCAGACACGTGAGATTTAATGAAAAACTGGTGTATAGGGATGTGTATAAAACTGACCTAAGAGAAAAATCAGAGACACTAGAAATATCAACAGATGTTGTCAAAACACAACCAGATATACCAAAAGATTCAAAATCAGAGAAAGAGAAAAATCAGAAGATTCAAAGGCTAAGAAACCTGAACCAGAAAAGCGACCTTGTCTAGAAAGAAAAGCCAAGACAAACAGACGAACTTGGACACATCTCAGAGAAGCAGTAGTCGAAGTAGAAAATACCAATCACGATCTGCCACAAGTATCTACTCCAACTGGAGAAACCAGAGATACACACTCAGAAGAAGATGAACTTGGACATATTTTTATAGCACGAACGAACAGAGATCCTGTCAGTTATAAAGAAGCTATTGAATCAGACGACAAACATAAATGGTCAGAAGCAATAAAACAAGAGTTAAAGTCTATGGAAGACAACAATGTGTGGACAATAGTAGACAGACCCTCTCTAGACAAAGATGGCAAAAAGGCACACATCATTGATTCCGAATGGGCATTCAAAAGGAAAATCTCAGAAGACGGTCAGACGACTTACAAAGGAAGATTAGTTATCAGAGGATTCAAGGATAGAAAAGAATATGAACTCAGAGAAACTTACGCACCAGTCTCAAGATTGCCAATCGTTAGAGCGACTTTTGCAATTATTAATAAGTTAAATTTAACTGCTTATCAGATGGACGTCAAGACAGCATTTCTGAATGGAACGCTTGAAGATGACATATTCATGGAAATACCAGATGGTATAAAAATAGACCCATCCATTAAGAAAAATAAAGTATGTAAACTCCAAAAATCCTTGTATGGCCTCAGAATAAGTCCCAAGCGATGGAACAAACGCTTCTCAGAAGTTGCTTTGGAACTTGGACTAGAAAAGGACATAAATGAACCATGTCTGTTCACGTGGAGATTACAAAATCAGATGGTAGTATTACTGCTATATGTAGACGACATCATTCTAGCAGGCAACAATCAGACGAAACTAAAACAGATAAAAGAAAAATTATGTTCTACCTTTCAGATGAAAGGCTTAGGAGAACCTAAATTATTTTTAGGCATGAAAATAACCAGAGACAGAGATCAGAAAATATTAAAACTGTCACAATCAGAGTATATAGAGAAATGTCTTGAACGTTTCAATATGAAAGATAGTAAGCCACAGAAAACACCTATGGTTACAAGACAGGTTCGAAAAAGAGAACTCATAAATTCAGAAGAAGCTCAGATAGCAACTCATGCACCGTATAGGGAAGCTATAGGAAGCTTACTATATCTGGCAGGTGCCACCAGACCTGATATTGCATTTCCAGTAAACTTTCTATCAAGAAAACAGCTGTCACCCACTGAAAGTGACTGGAAGGAAGTAAAAAGGATTTTCAGATACCTCAGAGGAACCTCAGAAATAGGTTTGATTTTCAGAGCAGAAAATGAGTATATGGAAGCAATGACAGACGCTAGCTTCAGAGATTGTGAAGACTCATCTTCAACTGGATGTAATAAAATTGTATGGCGACTCAATTATGTGGAGAAGCTATAAACAAGTTTACGTATCACTCTCTACCTGCCAAGCTGAGTACTTGGCAATGAGCAATGCTTGCCAAGAAATTGTATCGTTGGATAAAGCTATCAGAGATATAACAGGGAAAACTATGTATCCTGTTACCCTGTGGTGCGATAACAAATCTGCAGGGGACTGCACTCAGATGGAAGGAAATCACAAGTTGAAAAACTTTGATGATGATCTGGAAACAATTCAGAGAAAACTACAAATCAAAGAAAAGACAGGGAGTAAAAGTCACATGGCAGAAACACACGGAGACTACATAAAACAGTGTGTCCTAAAGGGACAAATCAGAGTTAAATGGATATCTACTACCGACAATGTGGCAGACATTATGACTAAACCTCTGCCTAATGATACTCATAAATACCTCAGAGATAAAATATTGAACATAGAAATTCACACTTAATTATAATTTTCAGAGTTTTATTTATATATATATATATATATATATATATATATATATATATATATATCAGACGAATAAGAATTTTTGTACATATTTCAGATACAGGAAACCAAGGAGAAACTAATTCAGAGTAAAGTTCAGAGAATAAAAAAAACGCAGACGTACAGGAGGACAAGCGCCCCGAAGGGAGGGAGTGTTGGCGAGTCTTCGGGCCGCTTGCCGTCTATAGAAGACTACAGGGCTAATCTAGCGCCACCATGCGGGCAGCGCTAGGTATTCACGCGTGCTCTGCAAAGGACTCTCTCTCCTGCCGACCGCTCTCGAAGCAACAGCTCCGTCGCCCGAGTTATACATCAGAGGAAAATAAATAGAGAGTTATAACAGAATACTAGTGCCTAGTTTAATTACGAGTTCTCCTCACCAACCATCCAACTAGGATTAATCTAACAAGAATTTCTACGTATTTTTTTTATTTAATCTAAGAACTTTTTCTTCAGTAAATTTTTTTCTAAAGTCTATCATTCTCAAGTAAAAAATTCTGGAAATTTTTCACAATTTTCCCGTGTTAGCCGCCATTTTATGTGCTCTTACCTTTTTTTTCAAAATGTATACTGTGACACTGAAGTTTAAGTCTCAAGGACACGATTTCTTCGCTCTAACCATAAATCTTAAATGATTTCAATGTGAAAAATCGACATGAATAAAGATTTTTTTCTAAACCATGTTTTATTGCTTGTGGTTTGGTAGGGGTGGTTTCTAGGCGTTAACCAGGTTAGGGGTAGGTATTTAGGTTATTAGCTGGCTCATGGTGTATGGTTTAATTATTTTAAGAAAAAATAAAGCGATTTAACTAGCTTTTCCCAGGGATAGATGAGTTAGACTACTTGTGGTTTGGTAGGGGTGGCTTCTAGAGGTGGCATGGGTTTAGGGGAAGGTGATACAATAATTTCCGCACCTGTAGCTTAAACTTGATGCTTTTTTAAAGAGTTTTAAAAAAATCATGGCTCTACGATTAAAAATGACGCGTGGCTCGAATTTTGTCCATTTTCTCCCACTGTGCGCCTGTGTTTTCTCGTGAAAAATAGAATTTTCTTCGAAAAAGTTTTTTATTGTTTATATTCTCGCCGCCTGCTCTTCATGCCTACGATCAGGCCCTTCTCCACTCCGCTTTCCAGAGAGCGAACTCTGCAGACATTAGCGGCTGCGTGACACAACAAACCGGCGATGCCTTTCGCGTCAGTTGCGTTAGACTTCTACGGGTCGCTCGAAAAAACGAGACAGGGCACTATCTATATATTGTCAATACAGGACATGTTGTCTAAATATGTAATTCTAACGCTTACGAAGCATGCCAACGCGAATGAGTTCGCGTGCACCCTCACAGAAAGGGTTATCTGCGTGTTCGAAGTTCCGTCTGTGATTATAACTGATAAAGGAACGCACTTCTAGAACAAAACGCTAGAGAACCTTGCAAAAATTTTCAAGATAACGAAGTTCTGTACAACCGCGTATCACCCTCAGGGGAATGGGTCCATCGAACGCATGCACCATACCCTGACATAGAGCACGCGCTATACACCACACGAGCTGGCATTCGGTACAAGTGGATTTCTCTCGAAAAAGGATTGTTTTTCCCACATATCTATCTAATTTAACTCTTGATAAAATCCGTCCCGCTAGGCTTATAAATTGGCTAGATTTGTGTAAACATGCCTGTAATAGGTTTTGCACGCAAACCACCTCTGCAAAAAATGCAAAGAATAGTACATTTGCAAAAGGGGGTGAAAATAAGCTGACATAGCTTTTATTCCCGTGTTACACACCGTATTTTTTCCAACAAGGGTATGAAAGTGACTTTATTTATGCATGAAAGTTGGGTAGAAGACCGTGCATTTCATGTTATGCACAAAAAATTTGAAAAAAAGTTAGTTTCAAAAAATTAAAATTCAGAATTTCCATTTTCCAGCTACCGCTGACTTACTTAATAGTAGGAGAGCTGGCTACGAAAAAGTAAACTGATAAGGTGCAGTCTTGAAATTTGTATAAAACGTCTCCTTGGTACCTTATAAGTACGTAGGGCTGCCGTCAGAACGCTCTCCCGGGGCGGAAGGTGTGGGTGGGCGGTCAAAGTCGTAAATTTATATTATGAAAAGAATGATAAGGTGTAGTCTTGAAATTTGGTAGAGTTATAGTTTTTTACTGTAGGAATCGAGAAAAATTATTGTCAGAAGTTTAGATCGGGGCTTAAAGACTGTCAGAAGTCGACCTAGTTGTAAAAAAATTGTTGAAATTTAAACCACAAAGTGCAGTTCTGACAACTGCATTTTTATATTGTTTATGGCTTACTGAACCTGTATATAAATTGTCAGAAGTCGAAATAATGGCTAAGTACATGAAAATTGATAATATAGCCGGAAGTCGTCATTTTGCTGGGAAACATGCACCATCGAAAAAGCCAAAGTAACATCTAGATTGACTGTGGTGTATGGAATAAGAGACGGATAATTGATGTTAATAAATTATCTAATTTTCTGGGAGACGATTCATGTAAAGCGTTACCTGGCTTCCACGCATTTACAGGTTGTGATTACAACCCTGCATTTTTTCGAAAAGGGAAACAACGCCCCTTTAAAATCACGTCACAATCACAGAAGTACATGAAGGCTTTTTTAAAATCACGTCACAATCACAGAAGTACATGAAGGCTTTTTTAGATCTCGGGGATATATCGTGTAACAAAGATGAAGTTTTTCAAGTTTTAGAAGTATACACGAGCAACTCCAATTAGTGAATAGTATTCGATTCGAGATATTTTTAAGAAATTATAAAATAACCGATGTAAACGAACCATTTCATAAAGAAACAGTCAAAAATTTCGATGCACCAAGTTTGCCTCGGAACTACGTCAGCAATTTGAAAGGGCGAAATACATCTCAAATGTATGGAGAAATGCTCACCTAAAAGTTCCAACGGAACTCGAACCTACAGATTGCGGCTGGATACAACAAGGATCAACATATGAATTTAAATGGTTTGAAGGACCTCAACTACCTTTAACAGTCAACGATGTTATCCGAAAAGACGAAAATGAAGAATCTGGAGCTAAAGGTTAAATATTCTACTACATGATTCGTACATTAATAAAAAATGTTTAATTTTAATGTTAATAATTTATGTTTCAGATGGTGAATCAGATACTGAGTATGCTAGTGACGCTGATGAACATGAGTAGTCAGATTGCAAGTGTTAATTGTTTCTTAAATATATTTTTTACAAATTATAAAACAATATTTATGTAATTATTTGTACTTACATTTCACTTTCTCTACTATTAACTTTGTTATAATAAAAAATATTAAAAATAACAAATTACCAAAAGTACATACAAAAATTATCGCTTACTCGGCATCACAATTTTTATGTTTTTTTTTTAAATATCTCCCTTCCTTAGCCATCTGTCATTGCATACTTAGTTAAATAGCATTGTAAAAATTAAAAACAAGAAATAGCCAGATCTGCACCTCGTTATGTAAATTTGAAACAAAAGCTTCAAAAGATTGCTTTCCGTTGCGATAGCCGCTTCATCGACTTCCGGCCATATTATCAATTTTCGTGTACTTAGCCATTATTTCGACTTCTGACAATTTATATACAGGTTCAGTAAGCCATAAACAATATAAAAATGCAGTTGTCAGAACTGCACCTTGTGGTTTAAATTTCAACAATTTTTTTACAACTTTGTCGACTTCTGACAGTCTTTAAGTCCCGACCTAGACTTCTGACAATAATCTTCCTCGATTCCTACAGTTAAAAACTATAACTCCACCAAATTTCAAGACTGCACCTTATCATTTTTTCTTAATATAAATTTATGACTTTGACCGCCCACCCACGCTTACCGCCCCGGGAGAGCGTTCTGACAACAGCGCTACGTACTTATGAGGTACTAAGGAGACGTTTTATACAAAATTCGTGACTGCGCCTCATCAGTTTACTTTTTCGTAGCCAGCTCTCCGACTATTAAGTAAGTCAGCGGTAGCTGGAAAATGGAAATTCCAAATTTTGGCTTTTGAAGAAATGTAATATAAACATGGTTTTTTGTTTCGTACATTATACCTGAATATATTTAATTGTTTAATTCATTTTTTAAACAATTTAGAAAAAATATAAACAAAAAATTTAATTTTTCATTTTTTGACAATTTAAGGTGTATCCGTCTCCTTAACGGAGCTGCAGACGTCCGCAGCTATGAACTTAGTCCAATCTAAGTACAAGTTGAAACACTGCTACGACCGGAAGCTGAATTGGAAGCATTTTCGGGAGGGAGAAATGGTATTCTTATTGAAGGAACCCAAGAAGGGCAAATTCGCAAAAGAATACCACGGGCCTTTCAAAATAATCAAAGTCAATCGAAAAACTATCAATGTCACCCTTCAGAACGACGAGATGACGAAAGTTGTCCACATATATAAAATCCATAGGCCGAGCGCGTTAGCAAGGGAAGCGTAGCTGACGCAAGTAAGTACCCGGAGGACTAGGACGTTTTTTTACTGTTTTTTTTTTGCACGGCCCCAGACGAGGCGCAGAAAGGAAAAAAGAAGCATCCCAGGAAGTCTCCGGTTGGTCAAGAAAAATCGATAGGTGACGGAAAGCCAGGCTACTTGTTCTTTCGTTGCTTGTTATACGAAATATAACCCAGCGTATTGCTTGCAGGTCGAGTGCGTGCGGCACGCAGGAAAGCAGTAACTTCGGCCCCGTGGGAGGACCGAATCACGTCACAAATAGATTAAAAGAAAATTTGGAACTCATAGCGCGCAGCTAAACGCAAATATTATTACGCTGGCAATAGCGAAATTCAGACGACATGAAGGTAGTAACCTATGCGATTTTGTTCGCAGTTAAATGCTTAGTTTACCCGCGGATTATGCCCCCGAGCAATTGGGGAACACTTTTTCTAATCCGTGTTTCCCAAGCCACATTTTTCCCAATGGACTTTTTTACCAAACATAAACTTTTCCAAAGTTTTCCAAACCAAACATTCAACTTTTCCCAAAAATATAAAAACAAAAATTTACAAATACATACTATTCAAAGTTTTATTTAAAATATAATATAATATCCAACATTTTTCATATATGTTATTACATCATCTTCGTGCATATATTTGCGATATGCTTTGACTACCGTACGTATCTAACCATCTGTTTCTCTTTTTTTTCCTGGCCTTTTCTTATACGTTGACCTAGCTGCAGTTAGCGAAACATAATTTCAGTGTCCTTATTCTTTTTTTAACTCGTCAAAAAAGACGTATAAGCTCGGATGCTGTTTGTCTACTACCACTTAGAATCTATTGTGCCAACCTTTCGACATATTGTTTGTACGTGCTAATCCTTTTAATACAGCATCGTACATATTCTACAACGAAGGAGAATATCTCGAGGAGCGACGGACTATCGTAAGTGCAGCTCTACTGAATTGTCGCGCGCGAAATATTCTGAGGCGAATATTCCCGCTTTTTTTGTATGTGTGTGTTCGAGTTCGCAAGGAGTAAGGTGTGGGAGAAATAAAGAAGTCGATTGAGCGAAAATCGAGAATATTTAATCACGCTCAAATTGAGAGGGGAAAGCCGTGAGGCATAAAACCCCTCTCGAAGTTCTTACAAGCTGCGAAGAAAAAGAAGAACGTGTGTCGTGTTCGTGTGTGTGTCGTGTTCGTGCGATTCTCGGAGAGAATCTTCGCTTCGTGTCCGTGGCGCAGTTCCACTGACTCAAGTCGGTAGCGCAGTTCTACCGACTTGCACGTTTCGACGCGCGCGAGATACGATTCGCGGAACCGGGCGCGAGCCGAACGCGAGTAGCAGGCAGCGAAAGAGACAAAGGAGCGAGATTTAGAGAGATTTAGAGAGAATGAGAGAGAGAGAGAGAGAGAGAGAGAGAGAGAGTAGCACAAGCACCAGCACCAGAAACACTCGATGGACGTACGGACGGGTTCGCAAGAGCCAAAAGTGTCGTTCGATCATTCGCTAGCTTGACTGCACGAGCTGTCAAGCTTGGCGTCTTATCGTCAACTCACTCGGCGCTCGTCCGGCCGCGCGCGACACGAGGCCGGCGGCGCTGCCGGCGAGCGCGGCAAGTCGCGACTCCGCTTGTTCAACTCGAGCACGGGAGATGGAGCCACATGCTCTACGTCGACCTCGCTGAGTTCGCTCGACACCGTTTTCACGGCGGAACTTACACCTCGGGTCTCGACGGAACATTCTCCCCCCGTTGCGAGTAACACGAGCAAACGAAATCATCGTTCGAGAGGGTGTACATTCGACGGTTGTACATGTGATTGAGTGTGTATGTATGTGAGTGTAAATATATATAATTCATTCAGCTTCTTCCGTTGAAGACGTGGGAAGAGGGCACAGCTGAGTGATGTTCCGCTTCAGAGTCCCTCGTGAAGTTCTAACGGTGGCGACTCGAGCGAGTCCGTCGGTTCCCGGGTGCACCTCTTGAACGACTGCCAGCTGCCACTGCGTACAAGGCTGATTTTTATCGATGAGGATGACGACCATTCCTTTCCGTAGTTCTCCAGTAGAGTCATGCCATTTTTGACGCTGCTGGAGCTCGTGGAGATATTCCAAATGCCACCGCTTCCAGAAGTCCTGTCGGGCTTTGGTGATGAACTTCCAAATGGACAGTCGATTATCTGGAATAGATGTTAAATCAGCGCTTGGCAGAACTGTAATAGGCCTACCTATCAGAATATGAGCTGGGGTTAATGCTATTGGGTCATTGGGGTCGGCAGAGATTGACCAGAGGGGTCGAGAATTTAAAATTGCTTCTATCTCTATCACGAGAGTATAGAGCTCTTCGAATGTGAGAAGTTGCCCACCCACTACGCGTTTGAGATGATGCTTAAATGATTTTACCGCGGCCTCCCATAGACCACCAAAATGCGGAGATAAGGGCGGGTTAAAATGCCATTGAATATCTAACGAAAGAGCTTTGGCATTCACCTTAGATTTGAACTCTTCTGAATTGAGGAGTGCGAAAAGTTCCCTAAGCTGGTTGTTGGCCCCAACGAAATTGGTCCCGTTGTCGGAGTATACATGCTGGGGAATACCTCTACGTCCTACGAATCTAGTGAACGCGCCTAGGAAACCTTCGGTGGTCAAATCGCTGGTTATCTCTATGGTCACCGCTTTTGTGGCCATGCATACGAAAACGCACCCATACGCCTTGAGGGCTGTACGATTATATCGCTTTTTCTCTTTAATGGAAAGGGGACCAAAGAAATCTACGCCTACGTGAGAAAAAACGTGAGATTCGGTGACCCTAGCGGTCGGGAGATCTGCCATCTTGCAGTGAATTGGAGGGGGCTTGTGTCTAATACACGTGACACACTCGCGGATGACACGACGAACTTGATTTTTTGCGTCAATCAACCAAAAACGTTGTCGCAAATAGAAAAGAGTGCTTTGAACACCGGAGTGGTAGTTCGACTCGTGAGCTTCACGGATGATCAAGTCCGTGACATGATTCCTTGAAGGCAATAGTATGGGGTGCTTACTAGCTATAGGGATATCTGCATTCTTCAGACGTCCTCCCACACGTACAACTCCATTCGCGTCCAAACACGGGTTAAGTGCCGCAATATGCGACCCCTTCACCTGAATACCCTTCGTCAAGCATGCAATTGAATCGGAAAACGCGTCCTGCTGAATGCTTCGAAACACGCGGGTTTCAGCATCGCGTTTCTCCGCGACCGTGATGGGTTCTCCTCGGTACTGTCGGCCCGAAGGAAGCCATCGTAAGCACATTGCAACGACATTAAGCATCATGCGGTGCTTAGAAAAACGCGATAGGAACATGCGATCCTTAGCACTGTCGACGAAGAGACAGACTCCTTTTTTCAATCCGGGTATATCCGGAGACGATTCGACGATGTTCGCGGGCCATGAAGCCTCCGTTTGCCGTAGCCAGGTAGGCCCGGTAAACCACGTTTCGTTTCGCAGGAATTCTTTCGGGAGTTGCCCGCGGGATAAAGCGTCAGCTGGGTTGTGTTGGGTAGGGACGTATCGCCAACTGGCGCGCTCTCCTAATTCTTGAATTTCGCGTACTCTGTTAGCTTCGAATAGCTTCAAATCTTGCGGGGATTTCCGTAACCAATGTAAGACTATAGTGGAATCGGACCATAAAACGATCCGGTCAATGGAAAATTCTAAAGCTGGAAGAGTTTCTAAAAGAAGTCTTACAAGGATCACGGCTCCGCATAATTCTAAACGGGGAATAGTCTGCTCTTTCAAAGGGGCGACTCTAGATTTGGAGCAGATCAATCGTACAGTGATCTTTTCGTCTTTATCGGTGGACCTAGCGTACAGGCAAGCGCCGTAGCCCTTTTTGCTCGCATCGCTGAAACCGTGAATTTCTATGCGCAAGGGATTAACGCAAACTACATGGCGTGGTGCAGAAACGCTGGAGAGAGACGACAACTGACTCGCGAAGTCCATCCAAAGCGTAAACAAACTCTGTGGAACTGATTCGTCCCAAGAAACTTTCTCCTTCCAACACTCCTGCATGATCCACTTCGCGTGCAAACCTACCGGTCCTACTAAACCTACTGGGTCGAAAATCTTCGCAATCTCCGACAAGATTACGCGTTTAGTTACGTTAGGGGGGATTTCTACGGGCTTGACTACGATAGCGAATTCGTCGCGTTTAGAGGCCCAGGAAACGCCTAATGTTTTTAAAACCGCGTCCTCGCCATCTGGTGCCAAGCTCAGAACCTTCTCATCTAAATTATCTAATGCATGGTTATGGTTAGAGGCCCATTGCCGGATGTTAAATCCACCATGCTTTAAGACGGTGATTATCTCATCACGCGCCTTCATAATCTCATCTAAAGAATCTGAGCCTGTCAGCAGATCATCTACATACATATCCCTCTTGAGAATCTCGGCCGCTCGGGGGTATTGCGCGCTTTCGTCGTCCGCGAGCCTATGAATAGTTCGAATCGCTAAATATGGAGCAGAAGATACGCCAAACGTAACTGTGTTCAACTCGTACACCTGTAGTTTCCCGTCGCGATACCAGAAAATGCGTTGGTATCGGCGATCCTCGGGATGGATAAGTATCTGCCGATACATCTTTTCAATGTCAGCAGTGAGAACGTACCTATGCGATCGAAACCTTACTAGATGAACGTAAAGTTTGTCCTGAATCGTAGGTCCAACGTACAACAGATCGTTTAAAGACACACCTAACGACGACTTAGCGGATGCGTCGAAAACGACTCGAAACTTGGTAGTAAGGCTCAAATTCTTAACGACAATCAAGAATGGAAGATAATATTCCGAGTGATTCTCGTCGACCACCAAAGACATATGACCCAAATCGAGATATTCCTGAAAGACACGACTGAATTCTTCCATCATGCCGGACGAACGGCTGCATCGCCGTTCCAATCCCCGGAACCGCTTGAGAGCTTGCGCCCTCGAGTCCCCTAGTACCGGGTCCTTTTTCCGAAACGGCAATCTCACCATGTACCGTCCGTCAGACAGTCGAACCGTAGTGTCGACATACCATTTCTCGCATTCTAACCTGTCGTCAGCCTGCTCAACCGGACTGGAGCATTTTTCCAGAGACCAAAATTGAACCAGCTGCTTTTCTAACTGAGAAAGATGACACGACACCGTTGAAATCTTGTCGGTGTCAATACCACCAACGATCACCCATCCTAGCTGAGTCTTCTGAAGATATAACTCGCTTCCTTCCCTAGACAAGTTAACTTGACCTATAGAAAGCATGGACAACGTTGCTCCAGAACCAATTAAAATGTCGACTTGTCGAGGGAGATGGAATTGAGGGTCCGCTAACCTGATGTTCTTGGGTAGCCTGATCGAATCGCGAGGAAACGGTTCCTCCGGAGTGACGCTAGTTATGTTGGGAACGGTGAGGAAAGTTAAACGCTTATTAAAGTCCGAATGCAACGCTTTAAATTGGGCATCGACGCAATGTTTCGTGGTAGTCCGCAAGTCGTTAATTGCTCCGATCGGAATCGAGCAAGGCCTAGTAGGGAGACGCAATCGTTTAGCTAAATCCGCGGTCATAAAGTTCGCATTTGCACACGTGTCCAGGAGCGCGCGAGCCTCTATGTACGCCCCATCGGCATCTCTAATCAAAACAACAGCACTCATCATGAGCTGAGACTGGAGAGCCCTGGACACGGTGCTAAGGACTCCTACGCCTAGTCACGGCTTCTTGCCTGAGGAATCTGTCTTTCGTTCCTCGTGCAAGAGCGTATTGTGATCCTTGTCGCATTTTTTTGCAATTGCGGGATTCGCATTTGCCTTCGTGCGTTCGCAAGCACTTCCTACATAGTTTTTTCGTCCTCACAGCATCCCATCGTTGCTGGACGGACAACGCAGCAAACGACGAACACCGATAGATCGTATGCTCGCCGCTACAATAGTAGCAGGAAATGGACGAGCTCGTTACAAGCGCTCGAGCTTGCCCGTTACCTCGCCGGAACTTGGTCCCTTTCTCGCTCTGCGCCACCGTCCGCTTGGCTGAAGCCTTGGCGTCCTTGGATTCCCCTTCTTGGGCATATAGATAATTGCTAGTTTCCTGCAAAAATCTGAAAAACGACTCGAGATCGGGAATTGCATCGATGGACATCCTTTTGATCCATTTGTCCTTGATGTTAGTGGGCAATGCTCGTTCGAGAGTGCGGATCACGAAGTAATCGGAAGGAACGACCTTGAGAGATTTTAAGTCTGCCAGATGCTGCCGGACCGAAGTTTCCATGTCCTTTAGCGATCGATGGGAGACCTCCGTGATGACAGGATAATATAAAATTGCGTCAATGTGAGAAGCAGCAATGAGCCGAACGTGCTCGTACTGCGTGCCCAAAAGTCGCCAGGCTTCATCGTAGCTGCCATCGCTTGGATCCAAGATGTGGAGCGAATTAGCGGCTGCTCCGACTAACGACTTTTTTAGATAGTGGAACGCTGTGATGTTGTCGATATTCAATCGCACCATCTCGTTCCTGAAAGTCGTTTTGAACGCGTTCCATTTTTCTAGACGACCATCAAACTTCGGCAAGTCAATAGTCGGCAACCCAGAAAATCGAGAGATGTCTAGAAGAGTCGAATGCCCTAACGGAACGGTAGTATCGCTACCGAGAGTCTTGCTCTGCTTATCCTCGGCGGATCGGATGTACGCGGTTACCTTGAAGTAGAAATTCTTCAAGTCATTGAACTTCTCCCTCTCGGCTTCCTTGTGGACTGCATCTAATTTATAGAATAAGTTACCGAGAGTCTTGTAGTGCATGACGATTTCCTCCATGCGCGCTTTACACTCGTGAAGAACAGCAGATTTCGACTTAATAACTATCGACAGGTCTGTCAATAAATCCCTAAGTTGCTCGGTCTGGTTGTTCCACTGTACCACTAAAGCGTCCATGTTGCCTAGTAGTCAGTGAATACGCACGCTAAATAATAAATACCGAAATCCCTTATACGGACTGAAGCGCGAGCACGTGTCTCGACGCGCTCAGATTCTCGGAATTCGCTCGTCCGGCACAACAACGGTTTGCCGCTCGCCGCAACGCGCGACCTCGTGTTTACGCGCGAAGTCAAACAAACGCCGCGCTGTGTTCGAAATTCACACACGCGTAGAGTCACTTTGAAAAGATAAACGCTACTTATCTTTTCTGTTGCGTTGACAATGCGTTGACCTTGAAGCGGCAGCTGGAGAGGTGACCCCAGGGGAAGACGTCTATGCGATGACCTGGGGAACCTTGATGAACCCTTTGTCCTTAGCTGACTGGCCGAACTGTCGATCCACACCTCACAGGAGGCACCATGAATTGTCGCGCGCGAAATATTCTGAGGCGAATATTCCCGCTTTTTTTGTGTGTGTGTTCGAGTTCGCAAGGAGTAAGGTGTGGGAGAAATAAAGAAGTCGATTGAGCGAAAATCGAGAATATTTAATCACGCTCAAATTGAGAGGGGAAAGCCGTGAGGCATAAAACCCCTCTCGAAGTTCTTACAAGCTGCGAAGAAAAAGAAGAACGTGTGTCGTGTTCGTGTGTGTGTCGTGTTCGTGCGATTCTCGGAGAGAATCTTCGCTTCGTGTCCGTGGCGCAGTTCCACTGACTCAAGTCGGTAGCGCAGTTCTACCGACTTGCACGTTTCGACGCGCGCGAGATACGATTCGCGGAACCGGGCGCGAGCCGAACGCGAGTAGCAGGCAGCGAAAGAGACAAAGGAGCGAGATTTAGAGAGATTTAGAGAGAATGAGAGAGAGAGAGAGAGAGAGAGAGAGAGAGTAGCACAAGCACCAGCACCAGAAACACTCGATGGACGTACGGACGGGTTCGCAAGAGCCAAAAGTGTCGTTCGATCATTCGCTAGCTTGACTGCACGAGCTGTCAAGCTTGGCGTCTTATCGTCAACTCACTCGGCGCTCGTCCGGCCGCGCGCGACACGAGGCCGGCGGCGCTGCCGGCGAGCGCGGCAAGTCGCGACTCCGCTTGTTCAACTCGAGCACGGGAGATGGAGCCACATGCTCTACGTCGACCTCGCTGAGTTCGCTCGACACCGTTTTCACGGCGGATCTTACACCTCGGGTCTCGACGGAACATCTACTTCGATATCGCCTTCTTGGACTTAAACGTCGCATGTAAGTCTTTTCAAAGTAGTCAACCATAGGATTCAGCTCTTCGGGTAACTCGTCACGTAAAAGTCGAAAATGATTTTCGACTGTATCGCACGGAACGAAAGATAAGGCACATAGCATGTACACTCCCTTTTTAATATAAAGTTCTTGCCATTGTACTGCGTCTGCAGACCTTCAGGTACGACGTGACGATAGACATTTTGACAAAAGTGGAAAAAACAACATTTTACTTTATCAGGACCAAAAACTCCTTCTGCGGCATTTATAATTGACAATTCGAAGTCACTCATTATACGCTCGGGGGTATCTGTTAGTCCCAGTTTGCGTCCCTCTCTCGACAAGATACAAAAGAGAACCAACTATTTCTCTATAAGGACCGTTTGTTTTGTTCAGTGTATTTTCGAGCTGATTTTCGCTTTCCTCTCTTTCTCGCCTTTCACGATTTGCTACTTGGTTTGTCACAATTGGCGTTCTTTGAGGATGCATTTCACTATATCCAAAACGTTTTAACATTTTGTCTATGTAATTTTCTAGAGTCAGAGTCATCGTTCGATTTTGCCTGTCTCTGTTTATTTCAATGCCAAGACAGCTCTTAGGCTCTCCCATGTCAGACATTTCAAATTCCAACTTAAGTTTTGACGTGATTTCATCTAGCTTATGTGTGTCATTACTGGTTATCAGAATGTCATCAACATACAACAACATTATCAGATATTTCTCGTTGTTTCGCCAAGTAAAGAGACACGGCTCTGAATCGTGAGACTCTAATCCTAGTTTTATTACAACTTCTGTGAATTTTTTATACCACTTTTTCGGGCTTATTTTCAAACCGTACAAAGCACGTTGAATTTTGCAGACTTTATCTCGTCTGGTTACTGGTGAGCAGTCAATACCCTCAGGTATTTCCATATAAATTTCGTTGTCGATTATTCCATTCAGAAAAGCTGTTTTAACGTCGAGCTGTCTTACTTCAAGATCGAACTTGTTTATTATCACTAGTACTGATCTGATTAGAGGAAGCCGGGAAACAGGTGCATATGTTGTTTTTAAGACCCACCTTGAGTCAATGATATTAGGTCTTTTTCCTCCTTGAATCATAGGTCTGTCGACAATTGTCCAGACTTTATTTTTCTCCATTGAGTCTAATTCGCTTTTAATGGCTGCTTGCCAATCAAGCTTATTTTTAGTACTCATGGCTTCTCTGTAAGAATTTGGATCGTTTTCTACAGTTGCAATGAACGCATTCAGTTCATCGCTTTCCAGCAGGTTTAAGTCGGATTTAAGTGTATGTGATTCTGATGGGAGTTTGACTCCTTTTTTGGGCGACCTCTTCGCCGTCTTTCTCCCTCCGTTTTAGAGATCAAAATTTCATCCTCTTCAAACTTAACAAGCCACGTCTCCTTATTTATATCTTCCATTGGATTAGACCAGTCTTTGATGCTCTGTTTATTGTATTTGTCTCCAAATACAAGCTTTTCGTTGAATCGAACATCTCTGCTTTCGTAGTATTTACCTTCTTTTGGTTTCAAGAATAGATATCCAGTTGGTTTGTAGCCTATTAGTACTACTCTTTTTCTCAGCTGATCGAACTTAGGTCCTGTCTTTCTTTGTGCTTTGATATAAGCGATACAACTAAAACGCTTCAATTGTTCCAGATTGAGTTTAAAATCTGGTTTAAACATTTGCAAGGGTGGTATCATTTCATTCGAGCTGTGAGGCGTTCTATTATAGTAATAGACTGCTGCATTCAGGGCAAGGTCCCACATATTCTCAGGTAGGCGTGTATCATACATTAAAGCTCTCGTTAATTTTTGGATGGTCTGATTAAATCGTTCAGCCACCCCGTTATGCTCAGGTGTATCTGGGCTAGCTAACTTTAGCTCTGCTTCAAACTTATCGAGAACTTCTTGTGTATATCCTCCTGTGAATTCTGTACCTTGATCACATCTAAGATAACAGAATTTAGCGTCATATCCTAATAAATTTCTCGAGCTTTTAATGAAAGATTCAAGGCAGTGACCCGTTTCACTCTTGTGTTTCATTGGATACGCTATTGCAAGTCGTGAATAATCATCGATAAATACAGATATGAATCTGTATTTCTTGGGATGTGTTGCTGGACTAATCGGTCCCATTGTGTCTGCGTGAACAATTTGCAGAGGTTAAGTCGCTCTCTGTCTAGTCGAACTAAAGGGTAACTTATTAAATTTCGACACAATACAAACTTCGCAATCCATCACAGAATCATCGAACTTAATTTCCTTTAATTTTTACAAGTTTGGAAACTTTTTCTGAAATTCTTTCAACTTTTTCAATGAAGCGTGTCCCAATCTGACATGCCATAGCATGGCTTTATTGGTGTAAAACAAATTATTGATTTTACTAATGTTAGATTCACAATCTAATTTTTCTAAGGCAACTGATTCATCTAAATTACATATTTTTCTATCATTTAAAGTGTTTTCGAAATTTGAATAACTAGAGCTTGTTGTTGTCTGAATTTACTTCTACATTTACTTCATTATCAATTTGCATTGGTTCATCAAGCTTACTATCTTCACTAATTTCAGTACTTTCAAGCTTGTCTTGTTCACGAGTTGTCTCTTTAATCTCAGACTCACTCTTCTTATTGGGTGCAACACTTACAGTCGGATATTCACGACGCCTTGTGGTTATATATGCAACAACCTTATTTATTTTATTATTTTCATTTCCATCAGAGTTATATGTTTCTAACTCTATTACCCATTAAGGTTGCTCATATATTCCGGACACAAAAATCGTTTTTGACACTGGATCAAAAATATCGATTTTCTTATTGTCTAAATAGATACCTAAACCCTTATCAACAAATTTTCTTAATGACAGCAAATTTTCCGACAATAACTTAGCATAAATCACATTATTCAAGCTTAAGAAATCGTAATTTTTGGTGTAACCCGCAATGTTACCTACTCCCTCCGATTTTATGATCGCTGAGTCATTGTCATTTGCGCATTTAATATCAAGTCTTTTAGTATTATCGAACGTTTTAAAAATTAATTTAGGTTAGTCATGTGTTCTGTAGCATCCGAGTCCGCCAGAAATCTAATCAATTGATTTTTATCGCTTTCTACCGCGTTGGGGAACTTAGTGTCTACATATAGACTTATGCACTCACCAGATTCGGAGGCTTTGGTAGATTTATTGTTGTTTTGCTTGTTCTGTCTACCTTTTCCTCGTGATCTGCCTCGGGCATGGCCTCTATCTGACTTAGTTTTCTTAGGATCGCTACCCTTAGGTGCTTCAGGATGGCGTCGTTTTCCACCACGACTGTATCCACCGCGTTTACCACCCCGATAAGAATTTGAAGATTCATACCTTCTTTGATTCTCATTTTCTTGTAGAACTTTTTCCAGCTGATTATCCGAGTATGGGCAGTCTGCACGAACATGACCTTCGTACCTTTTGCATCTGAAGCACATCTTGTCTTTTCTTGTGCACTCATCTTTATAGTGACCCTTGTTGCCACAGTTGTAGCAAAGGACCCCAGGATTAGTTACAAGGTAGGCTTTTGCTCCAGCTTCTGCTTTCTGTCCAGCTTACCCGTTTGATCCAATTCGAGCTGATTCCTGTTGTACAATATAATCCTTAAGTTGTTTTAAATTTAAAACTTTGCCCGTTGTATTTTTATTCAAAAACTCGGTCTCTTTAACTTGAGGTAAATGTACAACGATGCCTTCATAGAAGGCATCGTTTATCTCAACTTCAGACAAAGGAGGCGTATCAGGCAATTTATTATATAATCGAACTATTCTATCAAACCTATCCCAGAATGCAGATGCTCTCTCTTTATGTGGGTTATATATAATACTGTGTAACTCTTTTCTTACACTTCTTGTAGTCACGTTTAATTCGTTTTCTTTAATACGTTTGATTTCATCCAGCAATTTAATAGGATCCCGAATATCAGATACCTTTTCATAATAAGATATATCAATTCTATTTATGATAATATCGTGAACTCGAACTTTATATTTTTCCAGCTTTGTCTCATCGAGTACACGTGTCGGCTTAACCGTCGAATCAATCACGTACAATAAATCAGCAAGAGTCAATTCTGAATTTAAAAAGTCTAAAAAAGTGTTAATATTCAAATTTTGAGTTAATTTATATTCTCTACGAAAAGTACTATCTCTATTTGTTACTTCGATCTGAATATTGTCTTGTATATTTCCAATACTTTTATTTAAATCTTATTAACTTCATCTTGAACTAGTTTTGCTATATAATCTCTACTTACATGAGCATTTGATGTTACTTTATTTGAGATGGTCTGATTCGACGGTTGATTGTTGTTTTGTGCATTTTCTGCATATGCCGAAAGTCCAGCTGATTCGTCTTGTGCTTCATCGCACAGACGATCCTGTTCAGCCCAAAACTGTACCTTTTCTTCTATCCAGCTGTAATTTTCTTTAATTGCCCATTTATGTCTGAGCAGTTCCGTGACCACATCGTCATGCACTCTATTGCACTCCGTTTCGATTGTCTTTTTGAGATCTGCATTCTCCTTTTCCAACTTATCCAGCTTAGCCGTTATTTCTGAAATTTCAAGATTTTTGTCAGTATTATTCAAAGAAAACTGTCCGAGCTTAGATGTCCTCGAATCATGACGGAAATTGTTCAGTCCCAAACCCAGTTGTATAAACTGATTTGATTTAATAACTGGGGTGGATTTACCTAGCATGTTTGCTTCAAACTTATTTTTCCAACCTGCGTAGCCGAAGCCACCTCTTCGGTTTGATTCCTTTCGATTTCCTTTTTCACGGATTCCAGCATCCGTTCTTCGATTTGAGAATTATCTAGGAACATTTTACAAATGAGTTGCTTGTTTTGACGAACAACAATCAAAATTAGCACTCTATCACATGTAGCAATTTATTAAGCATATGCTTAGTTCACGAACGACAATCAAAGAAGCAGTGCTAATTGCCTGATTTTTATATAAAGAGATAAAAAAAATAAACCTGTAAAAACAACGGCTTTTCTTTCCCGCGTTGTCACGCGTCGCCATTTTGTTTCGCTGCGCCTTTGTCCCGAGCGCTCGAAACACGCGCGCGGGTTAGCTCGAACACGTTGTCCGGCTTCGCGCTGATTCTAAGAATCGCCTGCCTCACGTACCGCGCTACAAATTTTGCGTCATGCTCGTCTTCCCGCAAAATTTCACTCGCGCACTTTACCATAGAGAAAGACAGTGACTTACCCCTTGTCTTGGGCATATTAACAGATACTCTTTTTGTCTGATCCGACATCGTTGCACAAATCGAGCTGAAGTAGTCCCAAAAGAGTCACCGGTCGTCTCCGCAGCCTCGTGGATTTTGCAGTACTCGTCTGCGGCTCGGGCTAACTTGCCTTGACTCGTACTGCAAAATCCACACTCGGCCTAAAAAAGCCCACTTTACGCCCTTGGTACACAATATACTATTTTAAAGCCCTTTTCTCTTTTCCCTCGAACTCTTTCCTTCTTTTCTCTCTATCTTGTGTTCTCTATTGTTCTTTGATGCGACGCTACTCCTTTGGAGATTGAGGTCTCTCTTCCGCACTCAGATTTGAGATTAAGCAAGAAAGGGGAACGGACATGGGTTAGGTAAAGAACAACACTGGTATAGACTAAAAGTAAAGCATATTGTGAAAGCTAAGACAAGATAAGATGAGACTGGTCTGTCCCGATCGGCGGCCATGCCGGGACTGATTGATGATAGCGTTCAAGTTCACCTCGCGCTCGCCACGTCATGATGGTCCGCCAGGCAGCGCATCAGACCACATGTAGTGGTAGAAGAAGACCCCACAGCTACTACTACACCAGTGACAAAGGTGGATTGCCCGAAGAACTATGTCCAAGATTGCCTGTGAGGGTGACGTCCTGCCTGGGTAAGGGAAGCTGCGGTTGATAGAGGTGGTGCCTGAGCTGTTATTAAGGGCTGCTGAGCCCAGATGAAGCGAGGCTGCGGTGATTTGATCTTGTTGGTGGGCCACAGTCACCAGGTCCTGATTGGCTGGTTGGACGTGGACCCAAAAAATACGTCAGCAGAAGCCTATGCACAGTGTTCCCAAACGCCGAAAAAGTGATCAAAAGTCTTGATTCACTCGAAATTACGGTCAAAATGACTCTATAAGGGCTCATTTTGTTCGTTGTATAATAGGGAATCAAAAAAAGTGTATTGCCGAAATATCTGACAGTATATTATATATATAATATTGACGAATATAGCACACTTTCCCTTATATCGAATATATCGCTGTTTCCAAACATAATATCTTCACAAAAAATGGAGATATCGATCTGAAATTTTGTCTTAATTCAACCATAGGTCATACCAATTGAGGAAAAATTATTGGAAATGCAAACATCCCCCATTGATGGGGTAAAATTAGGGGGTTGGAGGGTGAAAACATGGAGAATCGCCGAAAAAATGCTTCAAGGGTTTTCGTGGATGCTGAAGACGATTATGGCAATGACTTTATGAACAGCCACCACTTTGACCATCCCATCCCTCACTCTAGGGGTGATTTTGGGGGGTTGGAGGGTGAAAACATGGAAAATCGCCGAAAAAATGCTTCAAGGGTTTTCGTGGATGCTGAAGACGATTATGGCAATGACTTTATGAACAGCCACCACTTTGACCATCCCATCCCTCACTCTAGGAGTGATTTTGGGGGGTTGGAGGGTGAAAACATGGAAAATCGCCGAAAAAATGCTTCAAGGATTTTCGTGGATGCTGAAGACGATTATGGCAATGACTTTATGAACAGCCCCAACTTTGTTTATGGTTTGCAGTTACCATCCCTTACTATAAGCGTGAGAGTGAGGATCAAGAGGGTGAAAATATGAAAAATGGATTATATATTTTTTGATCATGTACTGTTATATATATTATATATTATATTATATACATTATACAAAATTATTTACAGAAAAATATATATATGTACATATTTACACCGAAATTAAAATAGTTTTATTCAGTGTCTGAATAGTCTGTGTTGTCATCATCTGCTGACTCTGTATAATCTAATAACAGATTTTTCATCTCCTGAGTCATTGAGCTTTTTTTTTTTGTTTTCTTCGATGTCTAATAGCGAAAGATAAGGATCGGAATTTACAAATAAGCGACAACACATATCCGTGTTTGTTGCAACCCTGAAATAATAGTAATGGATATAAAATTATCTGATTTGAACAAATTTGCGAATTTTTTTTTATTTGAAATCTTTAGAAAGGTAATTTAATAAAATAAGCTCTTTGTTTACATAAAAATTATCTTAAAAAATTATTTTTTTTCAAGCAATAAAACTAATATATTACATAAGTTGCACAGACAAGTTATCGGAAATATATAAAAAAATGAATCTCTTAACGCACCGAGAAACTTTTCTTGAGAATCTATCTCTGAATCTTTTAATCATTTTATGATTACTTTCTTGTGCATCTTCACTAAGAATTCCAATAGGTACAATTAATTCTTTCGTAATGACGTGGCCATGTATTAAAATGACATGCATTAATGTAGGTATTTTATACCAGTTGTAGAACTCTACGTATTTGAATGCCGTCTCTTTGCAATAAGCACCAAATGCTGCATTATTTACTAAGCAATTTGATGAAATAACTGCCAAAATAACTTTAAATCTGTATAACAAGTGTTCATTGAATCCTACAAATCATTATTTATTTTATTATAATTAATCAGTGATTATAATTAAATTTTGGTAGAAATAAAATTATAAAAATTGTACCAGTTATTCGAGCCACAACGTCAGTATTATTAAAAAATTTGCTAGCAGTATTACCATTATTGGTATTACCAGATCCCTGCGTTGGCGCATCTACCAATATACTTAATTCACTTTTAAGTTGATCTTGAATCTCTTTTTTCTTTTCATTTGTTACTGCTTCAAAAACTTTTGAAACCTTATGGAAATATAATACAGAAGAACAAAGAGAAAAAATGAAATACTACATCTAAACATTTAACGATTGATGTATCTATCCATCTAACTATCTATCTTCATTACTTACTCTCCATACTGGAACTTCCAATGACAGACGATAAGAAATATGAAGGACTAGTTCCATGAACCGAATGTTTGGATGTAAGATTAAAAATCCATATTTAAGAGAGTCTGATTTTATATTTCTTTCAATCATATTATCAATATCGTTGAATTTTCCTATAGTGGCATTACATACAAAACATCTTTGACTCGATGAATCGTTAAGAGCATTGCAAACCTAAAAGTTAAATAATTTTATGAAGGAACAACAAAATGAATTGTCTATAGAGAGGTCTTTGATTTTTCCTTTATAAAAAAAGCCTGCAGAAAATCGTAGACAATCTTTACAGGAATAACTGCGATACCTCGCACACGATCCGCGGCCTAAATTAAAATCAAATCAATATAATATAATTCATAAATTCTAAAGTCACTCGACTATTTTTCAGAAACACAAGAATGCTTCGCTGCCCCGATCTGGCACGTAAACAACACCGCAGAGTCGCCAGCAGCGGCGAGAGAGGAGCATAACAAAGATTACGTAACAAGAGCGAGCACGCAGCGGCGTAAATCATTAATTATATTCAACTTTCTTTCTCTTTTTTGACCTGTCGTCAGATATACGACACAGGGCAGTAAATTTTCACAGCTCTTCGATAATAATATAAATTAAATATTTTGCACCGGACCTAGAAGAGCCGTGACCGTTACATAACTGCAAACATTTTAGCGGGCATCATACAACAATTTTTACAAGAATTACCTACCATAAATTGTTCTCTTTAAGGTGCCTATGAAATATCGTGGATTATACGTATGTATTTCATATTGCATTATTAATGAACAGGTTTTTTTTTAATTATACAGATAAAAACATACATAATCTCCAATTTTTCTTAATAATATATGTATTGTAAACTAATTTAGACAACTATTTATTCTCTTTAATAGTCTGAAGTATTTTTATATTGTAAAAATAAAACAAATCATTATGGTCGTAATTCTTCCCAAAATTTCTGCAGTAAAATTGTATGCCAGTTGATTACATGTTTGCTAATTTTCTGTTAAAGCTTCTGCATTATTGTAGCATGATTTTTTATAATCGTTATTTTTTAAATTATTTGTAATTATGCATACCCTGGTAGAAATCATATCACGTCGTGCGAATTTTTCAATATTTTTTTTTAATTTTTAAACTTTAATTTTTAAAACATAAATGCGTACGTGACGCTCGTCCAGAGCAAATTCGGAGATGCGGGTCTGAAGAGAGAAAGCGAGGGACAGATAGCCCTATCGTAAACATCTTGAGCTGCGCTAATCGGCGAGAGGCATCAGCGGATGCACTACAATAGCCATAGTAAAGTTTTTCTGCGCATTATTCGGTACGGGAAAGTTTTCGGCGTGACGGACCAAGCGCGATTTTATGACGAGCAGCTGCGTTTGCCTAAGATATCGGCAGCGTCTTGAGCGACCGTAATTAAGACAGCCTACGAGGCTCCGACCTTTCTTTTATTGCAAGGACAGTTTTGGGAAATACGCACGCTTGCAGCTGTGTATCGATCCCGCAATTTTCCGCTATTTTTCAAAATGCGAATATTTATTTTTGTCAATTGGAAATATTTATTTAGAATTATTTTTCATCATGCTGTTGTATAAACTATGCAATTTTCGAATTGTATACGTTCGCTTTTAGCAACAGTTTTAGTGGGATAATTCTACATAAAAGTATATAAATGCATAGTTTGTTTGCAGCTTGTAGTATAGTTATAATTTTACAAACTGATAAAACGATTTATTCATTAATTATTTGGCACTAAACTGTATATTTTTCGATTTATACAGTTCGCTTCTTGTGCATACTTTATGAATGGATCAAGTGTCTATTTGTTTATTTTAATTTTATCATATATTTTGTTGCGACAGTCGGTCGGTGTGAAACTACGATTGTTATAACGATGCATGGCTAATTTATTAAATTTTAAAAATAAAAATGGAGTTAGAATAAATATTGAGGCTGTAAATGAATGAAATGTATAAATTTCATTAGTAAATTCAAGAGTAAATTCATTTATTTATAATGTTTTCTTAAACTAACGCGCAGAAGAGCTTTATTACTAAGTTTTAGATATAGTTGTTTGGTATCGATTTGTAGAAAATTTCACAAGCATTAAAATTATAATATTGAAATATTTATACAATACTCTGCTCAACTTTTATTAATGATAAATAAAATGCTTGGGAAATTTTATACAAATTGGCACGCATCGAAAGCGGCGTATAGACGAACCACAGTCATAGAGAAGAGGGTGTAAGCGGACCGAAGGGCCTGACCGAAGCTGCATAGGAGGAGAGATGCGAAAATTCGGCGTAAGTGACGGTAAAGCTAAAATATAACGGCTTCTCTCACTCGCTAATTTTCGGCATCTAGGCGGAACGCGACCCCAACAACATCGGGAAGGGAGAACTCTAGGCCCTTTGTGCTGCGAAACATCTTTCTAGTTCGACACTCCGGTCCCGGCTCTAAGTAAGCTTGGTAGTATTCTCGCGCTTGTACGCGATAGATAGATTTGCGCTTGTACGCGATAGTAGATTCACGCGCTTGTACGCATAGTTTTAGATTTGCGCTAATTACGTACGGTTGTATTTTTAATATAAAATATAAGGTAGATTTAATCGAATTTGCGAGTGCTCTGTTGTTATTTTTACCAAGAGCCTTCATCCCTCCACGTTAGTACCAAAGAAGCAGCCAGCGGCAAAAAGTAAGTAAGAATCTATTTTTACTATTCAAACTTTTCTATTCCTTTCTATAACTATCGCTTGGATAAATGAACCGAATAACACCGGGTCATTTATCCCTTTTCTCTATCTTTTAGAATTTAGATCCGATTAACCCCGGGTCATTTTCTAAATTTTATTTTCCCTTCATTTATTTTTTATCATTCACAAACATTCAAAGCACCCAGCTATTGCACGAAAGTGTAGGCTAAAGGTGTAGTAACTAAATAATTGTGGTAGCATCGTTTGATGTTACATACTCTTTTTCTTGGCGCCCAACGTGTGGGGCAGTACACATAGCCTTTGAATGTTTGTTGAGTATAAGGAATAATTTGCATGCGCATGCTAATTTATTTAAAACATAGTAGGGAAATAATAAATAAAATATATAAGCTCTATTTTTATACGAAATTTTGAGTCAAAGAAAAGATAAACAAAAGCAGTTAGTTATTTTCATTTATCTAACAACTGTATAAGGTGGCAGACGCTTTTCTGTCAAAACAAGCGTGGCCTAAGTAGCATAAGCTTGAAGTTAGCATTACTATCGAATAGCTGCAGTCGAACTCGAAGCGCTGCAGTGCTGCCATCTGACGCGCTCGAAATATACCGCGCGATTTGAATTTGAATTTAGAACAGATCTTAAATCTCGTAATGGAATAGTTTATTTATTAAACAAGAAAATTGATAATTGAAAGTATTTGATAAATTGCGTATTTGATAAATAAATAACTATTAAATATTATAAATAATTAAATGGAAAGGAAAATTTTAGAAAAAATGTATAAACGTATAGTTTAAATTTTGATTTGAGTCTAAATAAATAATCAAATTATTATTAACAAATTAACTTTAAATAATGAAATAAAAGAATTATAACAATTAATATTTAACCTTAAAAAAATTTTTGTTTAAACTAATATAAAGATTTTATTTTGCAACTAAATTTGATAATAATTTAAAAATTTAAATGTATCTTTGTTGAGACCTTTGATACCTATAAGTAAAAACCTAGGCGAGGGGAATATGAAAGATAATATATTGAAATACTTGATGTGAATTATATTTTCAAATATTTAAAGGAATATAAATTATTGAATTAATAAATTTATTGATATTTTAATATTCGTTTTGATTAAAGCACATTCAAATCTACTAATTTTTTTTTTTTTTGTACATTATATGAAATTTTATAACTATTTTAAATAAAGGTTAGCTTATGAGTGGAAAAAAGGAAGAGGGAAAACGCGTTACAAGAAGTTCCGCGAATAAAGATCCAAAACTAAAAGAACACGTAGATAAGTATGAACAATTTAAAATTAGATAAGTTTGAACAATTTAAAACAGATCAGAAAGTAGAGTCATCTGAGTCGGATACATCAGAGACGTTTGATTCAGCAACATCGCGCAATACTACATTAAATTCGGGAATTTTAGATTTGACAGAAGATAACATTATAGATTTAACAGGAGATAAAACTGTAGTCGAGGCAGACAAACTAAATCAGGATTCACAAAATAATAGTGTAGACTCTTTAGACGAGGAACCAGAAATACAAATGGCGGCAGCTACAGTACCTTTAAAAGATGCGCTTAAGGTTGTACCCGAATTTGACGGTAATAATATACCAGTTAGCTATTTTATAGAAGGTTGCGAAGAGGCAAAAGAAATGGTAGAGACAGCATCCGTGAAAAATTTAGTAAAACTTCTTAGAAGCAAGATAGTTGGAGAAGCGAGGAAAGCGATCTATGGACAAAATTTTGAAACAGTAGATGCATTAGGCGACTTTTTAAAGAGTATATTTGGTCAGACAAAATCCATTCATCAATTACAAGGTGAATTAGGAAACGAATATCAAAGAGAGAGTGAAAGAGTAATAATATTCGCGAATAGATTAAGAGAAATAGGTAAAAGAATCCTTGACGCGAAAAAATTATTAGACGGAGCAGCGTCCGCAGATTTCAAAATCGAAGTAGAGACAAACGTTGTCGAATGTTTTAAAAGAGGATTATTGCCCGAAATAGAAAGGAGATTAGAAGCAGCCGATAGTTTAACCGACATAGGGAAAATGCGATAACAGCCGAGAGAGCCTATGAAGCGCAAAGATCGTTAAGAAATGAACCTAATACTAAAATTAAAGAAACGAGAAGAATTAGTTTTTGTAAAATTTGTAAAAAGGACGGACACGAGACGGAACAATGTAATGTTAAAGGAAATTCAAATTTTAATTGTTATCTATGTAAAAATCCGGGTCATATTGTCAGGAATTGTCCAAATAATCAAAATAAAGAAACATGTCAGTTATGTGAAAGAATAGGCACACAGCCAAATCTTGTAAACGTCAAGTTCCAATCATGGTTTGTCAAATATGTGATACACCAGGACATCCTGCGAATAAATGTAGCCAACGAAAAGCAAATCGAAACGAATCCAAACAACAATTTAAATGTCAAAAATGTAATTTTAGAGGTCACACAGCAGCGAATTGTAAAGTTAATACGAGTAAATTCTGTAATCATTGTAAGCGTTTAGGACACACGGATGAGGAATGTAGGGTTAAACAATATCAAACTAGCCATAATCAGGGAAACGACGGCGGTTTCCTGAAACAGAGCGCGAAACAGGAAACCGAGTCAAAAAAGCGCTCAGTGTTAGACCAAGACGAGAAGGAATTTTTGAAAGAGTTAACAAAATAGAATCAGCAGATGAAAGAAGTTCTTTGATACCATATATTAATATAAATGATAACGATAGTAGTTTTGAACAATTTATTACATTTATGATAGATTCTGGGGCACAAAGAAATATAATTAAAATTAGTCAGGTACCAGATAATATCGAGATTTTTAACTCGCAAAATATTTTATTAAAAGGAATATCAGAAAGCACTATTGATTCATTAGAATTCGTTGAATTTAAAATTTTTAATAAATAAACTCAGTTTTGCGTAGTAAACGATGATTTTCAAGCACCATTTGAGGGCATATTAAGGAGTCAATTTCTCTTTGAAAATAAATGCATTGTAGATTTTAATTCAAATCATTTTTTAGTAAACGGTACCTTATTTAAATTTAAACAATTAGCTAAAGAGAATAAAACTCAAGAAATCATTATTAATTTAGAGAATTCAAATATAGTGAATAACTTACCGTACATAGGTATTTATTCTTCGGATATGGAAGTTTCGCAATTATTAATAGATACAGGAGCTGAAGGGAGTTTAATTAAGGAAAATATGCTTCCGGAAGAAAATTTAATCGATCGGAACGACATCATTTATTTAAGAGGTATTGACGGCAATATTACTCCCACTATGGGATCAACATTTTTAGATATTTTTGAGATAGACTATAAAGTTCATATTGTTAAAAATGATTTCTCAATACCAGCAGAAGGAATTTTAGGAGTAGATTTTTTCGTTAAATCAAATAGTATAATAAATTTTGGGAAAAGGAGTTTAAATATAAGAGAAAATATGCACCGTTAAAAAGGAGATTATTAAATATTAAAAATTAAAAATGATGATCATCACCGTAAAGATGTGTCAGATAATGTAATTAAACAGGTAATTAGAGGTTTAGACATAGATTCAAGTGTAGATTCCGACTTAAATTCTGATTCAGATTTAAACTCAAATCCTGATCCTGATTCAGACATAATTTCAATTTCTAATTCAGATACAGATATAAGCTCGAATTTGGGTAAAAGGCTAAATTTATTACTTAGAGACTCAGATTCAGATTCATTAAAAACCAAATATGATCCTTATGATGGCTATAAAATAGAAGATTATTATATGAATGAATATTCTAATTTAGGAGAGTTACTTTACTTCGAAACAACTAATGAAAACTTATTAGACGAATTAGGAATAGAAGAGCGTAGGAATATTATAGAAGTAAATTTAATTAATATATTTAACGAAATTATGCCGAATCAAAAAGAAAATGAAGACAAATTAAGGTTAGCAAGAATAATAAAGAAAGAATTAAGAATAGTAAACAAAATTATGCAAGGAGTAAAAAAACGATTGATAAAGTTAATAATAGAAAAGTAAAGAATAAAGATAAGATAAAGGGCTTAAAATTGGTTGTAAATATAAAAAATATAGATGATAAAGAAGCTACAGAACTTATAGATTTAGCACGAAAGCACATAAATATATTTTCAATAGTTTTAGAAGACGAACAGGAGTATAGTAATGAATATTTAAGTGTAGATGAAAGAATTACAAAAATAAAAAGTTTGATTAATACTAATGGATTAAATTCTAAAGAATATGAACAGTTAAATAGATTAATAACGAAACACGCAGATAGAGTGTATTTAGAAGGTGATATTTTAAAAGGAACTAATATACTTAAACATAAAATTAATACAATAGACGATTATCCAGTGTATACATATAGATTACCGCATATATTAAAAGAAGAAATTGAAATTCAGATTAAGGATTTATTAAGAAGAGGAATAATCCGACCTTCAAAATCACCTTATAATACAGCATTGTAGGTTGTACCGAAAAAACCAGGACCAGATGGAAAGCCAAGATGGCGAATAGTACTCGACTTTCGGTCATTAAATGAGAAAACTATTCCCGATGCATATCCTATTCCAAATATTATGGATATTTTTGATCAATTACAAGGTGCAAAATATTTTACTACCTTAGATTGCTTCTCAGGATTTCACCAAATTATGATGGATCCAGAAGATGCAGCAAAAACTGCATTCTCAACCCAGGTAGGACATTTCGAATTTGTTCGGATGCCGTTCGGGCCTACGTAATGCTGCAGCGGAATATCAACGCATTATGGTGATAATACTGGGAGATTTAATTGGAAAAGGAGTATATATATATATATATATATACATAGATGATATAGTTATTTATACAAAAACATTAGAAGAGCATGAGACTCTTTTTAACAAAGTTATGGAAAGATTACGCGAGGCTAACCTTAAATTACAACCAGATAAGTGTGAAATTTTAAAACAAGAAGTGACTTATTTAGGACACAAAATTAACAAAGATGGACTTCAACCTGATCCCAAAAAGGCTGTTAAGTATTTTCCTACGCCTAAAGAAGTAAAAAATATACGTCAATTTTTGGGTTTAGCGGGATACTACAGAAGATTTATAAAAACATGTGAGCTGTCTAGGGACAGCCGATGAGAGCGAAGCTCTTGACTAATTAAATATTAATTTTATAGTTATTGTAATATTGAGTAAATATTATAATCTCGATTCATGATCAAAATGGCACTTGTCGCGCCATCTAGGACCTGTCTCTCTGCTGTTAGACTCCGATGTGAGCGGACGTATTGACCGAGGCTATTGCCGATACACAATTATTTACCTCAATATATATTATTAATATTATTAACCTCAGTGTTATTATTTATCCACTATTCTAACATGGTAGCAGAGCGTTGGAACTTTTTTTTCAATTTTACATCAACCTTCGGGGAAATGTAAAATTGAGGGGGGTTAAAAAGTGAGGTTAGAAGAAAAGCCACGTTGAAAAGAAGTTAACAAAGTAAATCGCACAGTGAAAATTGAGCAGTGAAATAAAAGGAGAAAATTTCGCATAAAGACTATATGCTTGTGAAGCATGAAATTCGAATTTTCTTATCGAAATGTCTGTCGAAAAACGAAAAGTTTCAAGTGAAGAAAAATAAGTCTAGAAAAGTTAAAGTTAAGAAATATATGCTCAATGACGAAGATAAAGTCGTCAGGTAATAAACAATAAAAAGATTTTTGAAAAATAATCAAGATTTAAGTGCGATGTTAGTGGATTAAAGTCGGCGAGTGAAACACGTGGTGAAGTGCTATTATAGAGCACGTGGCAAATTTTGAGGTTAAGCACATGTTCTCGTGGCTTAAACTAAAACTAATTCAAGATCACGAATTAGAGAATAAAGAAATTGTTTGGAAGGAAAATATAAGAAATCCGATTAGAAAATTATTCTTAAAAGAATTGAAGAAAATTATTATACTCAAAACTCAAGTATATAAGAATATAAGCAGAAGATATCAGGATGCCCATTTTTGATGGTGCAAACTACTCAGGTTGGAAAATCAGATTAATGATTTTACTTGAATATAAAGAGTGTAAAGAGCCAGCCGTCGGTGAAATGCCGAATACGTACAAAGACAAAGAAACAGATTGGAAAAAGATTGATCTAAAAGCTCGTACCATGATAATTAGTACTATCTCGGACAAACAATTAGAGTATGTTGGTGAATGTAAAACTGCTCTAGAGATGATTGAAAAGTTTGACAAAATGTATTTAACACAGTCTACAGCTTTACAGATAATAAGTAGAGGCAAAATCGAAGAAATCAAATTAAATAACTACAAAACAGTAGAAGAATTTTTGTAGAGTTTGAGAGAGTAACAAACGAGTTTAAAACAGCTGGTGGAAAATTACAAGAAACCGAAAAGTTGAGATATCTACTTAGAGCATTGCCACCAAGCTATAGCTATATTGGTGATTTCATAGATATTATTCCAGAGGCTCAGAGAACTGTAGACTATGTGAAGTCTAAAATAAAAGAAAAGAATATGACTAAAGCCGAGTCAGATAATAAGAGTAACGTCAGTACTTTTACAACCCAGGCAAAAGATAAATGCTACAATTGTGGCAAATTTGGTTACTACAAGAGTGAATGCACGAGTCTACAACAATCGAGCAACCGAGGCAAAGGTGCTCATTACAACAAAGGTCAAAGAGGTCACCAACGAGGCAACTACAGAGGTCGACCCTACAGAGGTCGTGATCGAGGACGAGGTTCTTCAGGCCAACCCAGAGGTGAATCATCCAACGATCAACAAAACTACTCATTCGAGGCATGGACTACACAGGTATGCGACGACTCGAACTATTTCTATACCAACCCTCGGGAGAAGTATAGAAATACTAAAATAAGTGAAATAAATCACGTATCAGGGCATGCTGAAAATAATGAAAATTATAATGAGATTAATTGGTTGTTAGATAGCGGTTGTACAGATCACATTGTAAAAAGTGATAGATATTTTTATAATTACGTAACTTTGAAAAATCCAGTAGATGTAAAATTACCAGACGGTAAAATGCTAATAGCAACAAAAATAGGTACAATTAGAATCTGCTTCAAAAATTATTAAAATGAAAAATGTGTTGATTTAAAAAATGTTTATTATGTAAAAGGTATTAAGCAAAATTTTTTAAGTTTTTCTAAAATCACAGAAAATAATACGATAGTAGCAAGAAATGAAAATGCGAAAATTTATAATCAGTCTAGAGAATTGATAGCTGTTGCAAACAAAGTAGATAATTTGTATGTTATGAAAAGCTTTGTAATTGTAAAAGAAAATAAACAAACGAATGTACATTCATTGAGACTAACCGATAAAGAGAAATGGCAGAGCGTTAGGTCATGTAAATTTTCAATATTTAAATAAATTAGTAAAAAACAAATTAGTTGAAGGATTGCCAGAAAAAATCGAAAATATTGAAATGAAATATGCAAATTGTATAGAGAGTAAAATGGCAAATGTACCTTTTGAAAATAGCAGATCAAAAACAACTGAAATTTTAGAATTGATTCATACTGATTTAAATGGTCCACATAATACTACTGGTTATGGTAGAGAAAAATATTTCTTAACATTTTTTGATGGTTATAGTAAGTGCACTAGAATCTTTTGTATTAAAAATAAATCAGAGACTGCAAGTTGTTTAAAAGAATTTGTTAATCTAGTAGAAAATAAATTCAATAAAAAGGTTAAAAAATTACGTTGCGATAATGGTAAAGAATATTTGAATCACGAAATCTACGATTTTGTAAAGTCTAAAGGAATTCAATTATTGCCATGCCCACCCTACGTCCATGAACTAAATGGAGTAGCGGAAAAATATAACAGATCTGCAATGGATATGGGCAGATGTTTAATGCGTGAAGCCAAAATACATAGATGTTATTGGCCTGAAATTATGAAAACAGTAGCTTATCTAAAAAATCGGACAATTGCAAATACAGCTGAAAATAAAACGCCATACGAAATATTCTTTGGTAAAAAACCTAATGTTGATCATTTAAAAATTTCTGGCAGTCGAGTCTTTGTAAGAGTACCAGAAGCTTTACGGAAAAGCAAATGGGACGATAAAGCACAATTAGGCGTATTAGTAGGTTATGTAGAAAATGGTTATAAAATCTTAGTAAATGGTAGAATAATAAATGCCAGACATGTTCAAGTAGTTGAAGAGAAAACTCAATTAATTTGTTTAGAAAAACTTGATGACGAAAAAGATAGAGATTTGGAAAATAGCGAATCTGAAAATAAAGAAAATGAAATACTAGAAAATGAATCCAAAATTGATGAATATGATGTAAATTCAAATAGAAAAAATTCTCTTATCTCTACTCAGACCTTCGGGGAAAGTAGAGATGACGAATCAAATTTTGACATTGTTGAAAACGAAAATATACATGATGATTTTTCGAATACTGTAGAAAATAAAAGTAAAGAAAACCTGATTGTAAAAAGAAAATCAGAAAGAAAGAAAAGTCCTGTAAATAGATTTGGAAATCCAGTATCACATTTTATTTATGTAAATTATATTGATGCAAATGTACCGAATACATTCGAGGAGGCGTTAAACTCCAGCGAATATAAACAATGGAAAATTACAATGGACTCAGAGATAAGTCTAAACAAAAATAATACTTGGCAAATTGTTGAAAGGCCAAAAGACAAAAAAGTAATTGATGTAAAATGGGTCTATAAAAAGAAAAATAACAATGTTTATAAAGCGAGATTAGTTGTAAGACGATTTCAACAAAGAGAATACATTGAAAATGTTTATTCACCAGTAGGCAAAATGCAAACATTGAAAATTTTATTGTCATACAGCTGTAAAAACAATTTATTTATAGAACAAATGGATGTAGAAACTGCTTTCTTAAATGGTTATGTAAAAACAGAAGTATATATTAATGAACCGAAAGGTTATGAGACTGGTGACAATAAAGTTTGCAAGTTGCAAAAGGCATTATACGGATTGCGAGAAAGCCCTCGAGCTTGGTATAATTGTTTCAACGAATATATTGAAAAATTAAATTTTGTGAGAAGTAACTACGATTACTGTCTATACGTAAATAATACAAGCAAAGATTCAATATACATACTAGTTTTTGTTGATGATCTCTTAATTTGTTGCAAAGACAAAAATAAAATAAACAAAGTCAAAGCTAGTCTGATGAAAAGATTTGCAATGAAAAATTTAGGCAAAATAAGCCAATATATAGGTATTGATATAGATTATAGTGATGATAGACATAAGATGACTTAAAAGTCAAACAAAATACATTGAATCTTTAGCTGTAAAATATAATTTAGAAAATGCCAAACTGTATGATACTCCAATGCAGTCTAATCTAAAACTAGAACAAACTAGTGAAATTGATGAAAATATAAAATACAGAAATTTAATTGGCGAATTATTATACATAAGTACAGGCACAAGGCCAGATATTGCATATAGCGTAAACTATTTAAGTCGATACCAAAGTTGTTATGATCAAACACATTATAAATATGCAATGCGAATTCTAAAGTATCTGTATAAAACGAAAGACTTAAAACTAACTTACTGCGACAATGTAAATAGCGAAATATTAGATTGTATGGTAGATTCTGATTACGCGGGAGATAGTGCAGATAGAAAATCTACAACAGGTTTTGTAATAAGACTTTATGGTAATGTAATTTTCTGGAAAACACATAAACAAACTACAGTAACAAAATGTTCTACTTTCGCAGAATATACTGCTATGTCAGAAGCAGTAACAGAAGTACTGTTTATAAAAAATCTCTTACATGAAATATTCAATGTAAAATTCGATAAACCTATAAACATATTCGAGGATAACTCGATTTTCTGGTTTACCGAGCACCATCCACTGGGATGGAAAGTTGCTTCCAGGATATTTACGAAGAGAAACTACTGATAGACTAGCGATTATTATTACAAGTGATGGAATGGAGCAACTCTTGGGTGTTCCAAATATCTCTTCTAGTAGTGGAATAAATCAAGCTCAAGCAGTATTCGATACTTTAAATGACTGGTCTTTATTAAAAAATATTGTAGCTCTTTGTTGTGATTCAACAGCTAGCAATACTGGTCAAATAAATGGAGCTTGTGTGTTATTAGAAAGATTAATCGATAAAGATCTTCTCTATTTTATCTGCCGGCATCATATTTACGAGCTTGTTCTAAGAAGTACATTTGAAATAAAATTTGGTAAGACAACTGGTCCGGAGGTACAATTGTTTAAAAATTTTGGAGATTTTTGGAAATCTGTAGAACAAACAAAATGTGATCCGGGTATTAGTGATACTTTTGTAATTGAATCTCTGCAAGATGTAAAAGAAGAAATTTTAGACTTTTGTTCGAAGTATTTAAAAAAGGATTTAAACAGAAGTGATTTCAAAGAATTTTTGGAACTAGTCATCATTTTTCTAGGCGGAAAATTACCTAGTGGTATAACTTTTTATCCACCTGGAGCTTTTCATGCTATTCACCATGCTAGGTGGATGGCAAAAGCTATATATTGTTTGAAAATATTTACCTTTGGGAAACAATATTTGCTAGATAAAAAAGATGTTGAAGTAAAATGTAGAGACGTTTGCATTTTTATAGTAAGAGTCTACGTTCATGCCTGGTTTTGTACTCCATTTGCTGCTCAAGCACCAAATCAAGATTTAAAGTTTTTAAAATGTTTGTACGAATATAGAAGAATTGATGAAAGTATATCTGACTGTGCTGTTAGAAAATTTATGAATCACTTGTGGTATTTGACTCCGCAACTAACAGCACTAGCATTTTTTGACTTTACTATTTCAAATGAAGAAAAGTTAAAAATGTGCGAAGCTCTACAGTCAAATTCTAGTGCGTTTGTTTATGGAAAACGAATTTTAGTCAATGAAAAAAATTTGGATAAAATAGTGAATTCAAGTATTAGTGATTTTATTTGCAAAGACACTCATGAAACTTTTAGACGTTTAAAAATTGACACAACTTTTTTAGAAAAAAATACATCAAAATGGGCCAAAGATAGAAACTAGACTCATGGTTTGGAAGTTGTTAAAAACCTCAGAGTCGTGAATGATACAGCCGAACGAGAAGTAAAATTGATAACTGAATTCAACAATTTTTTGACTAAAGATGAAAAGCAATTGCAATACCTATTACCTGTAATAAAAGAGTATCGAAGCTTGTTTTCAGATAGCAAGAAGGAAACGTTGATGCAGCCATATGAATGAATATTTTATTTGAATATACGATTAGAACATTTTTGTACTGTTTTTTAATTTTTACCTTCAGAATCTCGCTTCGACAGATCGTTTTTCTTTATCTCAGCTTATAAATTTTCTTTTATTTTTTTAAACTAATAAGTTTATCTGATTCAGTAGTTCAAAGTATAAATTAGTAGAAAATATTACAAATCAGCTTTTTGGCCTTTTTACCGTGATTTTCGAGTTTTTTGATGATTTTAACTTCTTTTCTCGATTGAATCGGCAAAAGCCAATTGCACCATTCGTTTAATGAGCTCAAAATACATAAAACTGTATGTTTTTGAAAAAAACTTTCCAATTCATCACTGATTATAAACGTTAAAAGTCCATTTTTACACGTTTTTTTGCGATTTTTATAACTTTATTATTTCACTATTACGGCGAAAACTAATAGCACCATTCGATTCAGCGGCTCAAAATAAATGGGAAAATATACTTCCAAAGTTAAAATTCCAAAATTTTCACAGGTTTTCAGAACGATAAACGTTTTGACCCTTTTTTAACATGTAAATCCCATAAGAAACTTCGGGTGCTTTGAGGCACGTGAAAAATCGATGCTATGGGTTCAAAACCTATATGCGCATGGTTTTTGAGGTACTGAACATATATCTCCAACAGTATTATGAGTTGTTGAAAAACCAGTACTATTATTAACCATTATTTCGATATTTGGTGTAGTTATATTTGTTATATCATTATTGTTTTGGTATATAGCAACACCACCAGCCCGAGTTTTATCTCGCTTAAATTGAACAATGCACCGAAAGTTAGGTATATCTAATCTATGTTCGTTGTTCATCCACGTCTCCGTGAGCAATAAAGTATTGCATTTTTGAACAATTGAATCCGATAAGTCATCTTTGTGGCTGTGTAGACTTTGGCAATTAAGGGTGTATAATGCAACTGTTTAATTACTTATCAAATTGTTAATGACGGTGGCCTTTGTTTCCAAAGTGTTTAACGCCAGTCTTTGAAATACTTGTATCAAAGATAAAGCTGATGTACTTTGCTGTCGGTTGTGGTAGAATTTAAATTTTGTTGGATCATCTGCAGCTGTCGTAATAAATAAACCCTCAATTGTTGTTACCTGTGATAATGCAACATAAACCATATCCCGCAAGTGTATTTTTTCATATTGATACACGATTTCATCGAACGTTCCGCCTTATGACTTGTGTATGGTCATAGCACAAGCCGCAATGACAGGAAAGTGCGTACGTTTGTTAGTAACTTTTTTATCTCTTGTTAGTTGAATATTAGTTGTTCGTAATTCAATTGGTACAACAGCATTTGAAAGATTCTCTTGTGCAACTAACTGAGCAGCTTTCTTTCGTGCACATTGTCCAATTTTCGGTGAGCTTTGGAATTCCAACCAAACTCTACAAATACTGTTCTGTTCAGGACACGAAGCTGTTAACCTCGTGCCTGATTGTACGACTAACAGTTTTACATCTGAACAGAAATAAATTCTTTAAATTCAGCTTCGCTCAATTCAACAGAAATAATGTGCTGTAATTTATTTATACAGGCGTACCTCTTCTAGTTGAAAAACGGCGTAAGGCCATTATCGCCGCGTTGGTACTCAGACTATGTGTCAGTTCAATATGTATCGCGCGGGTAGTTAAACATGTGAATAACGCGCCCCATCTTTTCTCACGTCTACGACCTATCTTTACTCGCATCGGTCCAAAATAATCCAATCCGCAGTGGCTAAACGGTTTTAAACGATATGCTAATCTAGCTTAAGGTAAATGGCCCATTTTCGGACTTGCGGGCTGCGCCCGAAGAAATTTGCAAATACTACATTTCGCTACTATGCTTTTCAACGCCGGACGCAAAACTACAATCCAATATTTTTTACGCAACTCGTTAAGAACCGTTTCGTGACTTGCATGGTAAAACCTTTCATGATATCTCTAATTAATAATTTAGTAAATGACTCTTGAGCATCTAAAATAATAGGATGAATCGAAAAAATGTCGTCCGAAAAATTCTTTAAACGCCCTTCCGCGCGCAAAACATTCTCCTCGTCTAAAAATGCAGTTAAAGATACAATTTTACTATTTTTTGGCAATGATTTCGATTTTTTAATTGAATCAATTTCTTCAAAAAATGAAACTGACTGGCTAAATTTACAGCACATTATTTCGGCAGCTACTTTTTGTTCGACTGATGACCGTATTTCTTTTCTTTTCATTCTCATGTAATCAATAGCTCTTACCACGTAAATCATCGTTTTCATTAATCGTCTGAATGTTGAAAAGCGTGAAAAATCAACAAAAAAACAACATTTTTATTTATTGCACACGTAATTAATGCTTCCTGTCTTACAAATTCTAAGTCTAAATCATTATTACACGATTGAACAATTTTAACAGGCCAATTAGATTCAGTTTCACGAAAAAATGACGGTCCTTTTAGCCATCTACTGTTGTTATCTAGAGCGTCAGGTGCAGCTCTTTTTCGCGAATTTCTTCTAATCTATTAGCAACAAAAACTTTAAAATCTCGCGGATCCTTCTTTATCCAATTTAAAACAGTTTGAGAATCGGACCAAAAAATTCTGCGCGTAATTTTAAAATCGTGCTCTTTAGCAATTGTTTTCGCTAATCTCGTCGCTATAAGGGCTGCTTGTAATTCTAATCGCAGAATTGTTGACGGTTTTAATGGTGCTACGCGACTTTTTGAGATTATTAACGATACGTGATACGAACTATCCCTCAATGTAAATCTCCTCTTCTCGAACTTGACAATTTACATTCTGATAACACAGCGGAATACTACAAGTTTTTACTTTTTCTAAATCGCGTAACCACTGCTGCCAACGAGAAAATTCTACATCCTTTAATACTTCGTCCCAACCTATACCGCTAGACCAAATCTCTTGCACCAAAATTCGCGATTGTATTGTAAATGGAGTTAAAAAACCTAAAGGATCAAAAACCGACATAATTAAACCTAAAAACTCTTTTTTAGTTGGTCGCTTAATCCCATTATAAATTTCATGTGAAATTTTCTTACTATTGCAATTAAACATTAAATTATCCGTTGAATTTAGCCACTTCAAACCTAAAACTTTTTCATCATTAATGCTATTTGGATCCCCTTTGATTAACTGATTTGAATCATTAACAGAATTAACGTCTTTTAAAATCTCTGGAAAATTACTAGCCCAACCGTGCATCTCCCAATTCGCGAACTCGTTGATGGCTATGGCTTGAACGACTCTTTCCGACGCTTCTTCTATAGTTTCACAACTGTCTAAAAAATCATCCATGTAACAATTTTCAATCAAACTATTTGCGGTTTCCGGAAAATTCTTAATAAATATCGCGCTACACGGGGAAGATTTCGCGCCAAACAACATTGATGTCATCACGTATTCCGCCGGTTCTCGATTCCTATCCGCGCCTCGCCATAAAAATCTCTAAGCGTCTTGATCTTCTTTTCTGATTTTGATTTTCATGAACATATCACGAATATCCGCTTTAATCGCGAATAAGAACTGACGAAAACGCATTAATACACCGAGCAACGATTTTAGTAAATCAGGACCTGCCAGCAAAAGATCGTTAAAGAAAATTCCGTTCTCTAACGCCGCTGCATCGTGCATAACTCGAACTTTACCCGGTTTATTTATATTAGTTACTCCAAAAAATGGTAAATATCGAATTCTAATTCCCGTCGGCAATAAATCAGCTTTCTCCGCGAATCCGTTTTCAAATATCTTTTCCATCTGTTTATAAAACATCTGCGCGTATTGACTGTCTCTGTCGAGTCTCTTTTCAGTTTTTATCAACCGTCGGAAAGACATCATTCGGCCATTAGAAAAATTACCTGTTTCATCCGATTTCCACGGTAACCCTACTACCCATTCTTTGCCATTATGATAACTAGTTTTTTCTAATATATTTAAAGCTAGTCCATCTTCCGTTTTGAACTTAACATAGTTATCAACGCCCATCGTTTCAAATTCAAAATATTGTTTAATTAATTTATCAAAATATTCATCGCGTGTCTCACGATCTAAATTTTCCTCGGTTTCTGCAATAGCAGCTACAAACCCTGACCGAATCTTATGAAAATTTCCGTGAATTACCCATCCTAATTCGTACCGCAACACTATTAAATCGTCTAACCCTAATTCTTGATATTCTTTGGTCACAATGAGTTTAATATTATCTTGCCCTATTATCATTTGCGGGGCAGCCTCATATGGCTCTGTTTTAATTCCTGTTTTCATCGCACAGTAATCGACAACTTTACTTTCTACGCATTGCTCTGGCAACTCTAAGTCTCTTACTACTAAAACATTATTTAATATATGAGTCCCAGTTTCGCTTCTTAACTCTAAACTTACTTTTTCACTACACATTGTGATCGCATCTTTATCGCCTACTCCTTTTAAATATACTTGCGCTCGCGTAGTTGAAACTCCTATTTCTTTAATTATCTTTGAATTTATTATCGAAACCGTAGATCCGTCATCTAACAAAGCGTATATAATCTTAGAACTACGCGTGCCTTTAACCTTTACTGGAATCAATTTTAGAAACGCGTGATTATTTAGTCAGATATTCTCATTATTTCTTGACGCAGCGCACGCTCTCGGAGTGTCATTCGAAGTCTCGCCAATGCTCCGAGAGCCCGCAGCCTTGTCAGTCTTACTAACGTTATGTAGGAGCAGGTGATGCTTGCGATCACACTGTTTACATGTCTCCTTCCGGCACGTATCCTTCGAATGACCGGGAACCAAACAATTAGAAAATAATCGCTTAGATTTTACAATTTTCCACCGCTTGTTTACATGCATTTTTGCCAAGCTTTTGCACTCTACAGTCCTATGATTGTCAACATTACAAATCACGCAGAAAGGTCCCCTCTTCCTCGGAGCAGATTCCACGTTTTCTCTAGTATTTACAACCGCGCTCACGCGTTTGCCATTTTTGCGCGTCCCGCGCGACTCGACTGCTACGGGCTCCGACACTTTGTCGAATACCGTTGTTCCGGCCATTATAATCATTTCCACTTCGCGATATACGAAGTCGGAAATTTTTTCCAAATCCGGAATAGTACGGCCTATATTCGCGGAATATTCCGAATACCTATACTTCATCGATTCTGGTAATTTGTCTATCAAATTATTTGCAAAGTCAGGACTATGCAAATAACCCGATGTGTTGTCTAACGACTTAATTGCCGATACTGCTGAGTTTAAACGCGTCGCGAATTCAACTAAAGTTATTTGATGATTCTTGACACTCGACAAGTCTCGAATCTCAAAAAGAATTTTCTCTAATATTAATTTTGCGTTTCCGAAACGCATCTCCAACATTTTAATAATTTGCGACGAACTAACACCGGCCATCAACAAAGGGTCGGCCGTAGCGTGCGCATCACCCTTTAGAGCCTCCGAAAGACGTAAAATGTTCTCCTCATTCGAATAAAAACCGATAGTTGTCGACATCTCGAACGCTTTTTTAAACTGTAACCACTCAAGTGGATTACCTGAGAAAGAGGGAAGACCTTTCGCTGAAGTCATTCTATTTACTAATCGCGAGTTCATTTATGAGACTCGAATCTCTCACAGCCGACAATGTGTTTTCTATCGCGCGTACTAAACGACTCGTTAGGTCGTTTTCATTCCGGTCGACTGAAAATCGTCGTGAGTTCTGTGTATTATCTCGATAATGCTCCGTACTGTGAGCTCGTGGCTCAAAATTGTTATGCTCATAATTCAATTCAGAATTATGCGATTCATTCGATTCTAAATCGCTTTCAATATTGTCTATTTCGGATTCTACTGAGAACTCACGAGGATCTTTAGCTACACACTCATTTATAAATCGCGCTCGCTTAGTCGGCAACGCGGTATCGAACGAATCTACATACATGAGTCTCCTCGGTCCAATGACGAATCGCTTCTCCTTGTTGTTCGGTGATGTTGAAGTCGCCGCAGCCATCCAAGAGTGCGGTGCACGCCGATTCCATATTTTCACGCATACAAAGGCTCGATTGCACTAGAAAAACTCGGGAAAAACCCCGACGCTACGTCGGAGCTGTCCCCGTGCTAATCCGTACCGCCATAAAAACACTCCAAACCGCTCGAGCCCAAACACCGCGCGTCACCCGCCCGACCCGGCCGTGCGAGCCTTGTCCGCACGCCCGAGCTCGGACTGCGCGCTGCCAGATGTCCGTACTCGAAATCCGAATTCGAGCCGATTTACTTTCCTCCGAAGAAAGTCGTCAAATCTGAAGCCTGTGACGTAGGGAAAACTCTCGTTTTGTTTCACGAGCAGAAAACCCACGTCAGGAACATCGATTACATTTTTCGAATATTAACTGCGCACGCGAGCGTTGCCGACTAATTTACGTTCTCAATCACACATCACGCTTGGTACTAAATTTATACACGCAGGCCACTATCAAGCGTACTTATTCCACGGATAAAACGCATCTGCGGCCCTCTAAGCACAAGAGCGACACTTCGCCTCTCTTGTCTTAGTGCTACAGGGCCAGTGTAGCCTCTCCTGCTAATAAGTCATTTCAATGACTAAGGGAGAGAAAGCGGCACTCGCTCGATAACTGTAGAATCGAGTTAGCCGCGAGCCTACACTGTGGCTTCTGTAGATCCACAGTGCGATGCGCTTATCCGCAAAATTGTGTATATCGGGAACAGTTGTCTTCTTGGAATTGTAAATGTACTAACTTCCCAATGACAAGAGTTGTGCACTAATCATACTCACTTCTTCAATAAGCAATACTCTGACATACTTGAAAAGCGTTCTGTATAATTGTAAATTTTCATTGGATAATGGTAAAAATTTATCAAAGTGTTATTTTTAGCGCTGTGTGTACTGTAGTACCACCAATGTTTACAGCATCTTTCCCGGTAGAAGCACATGCTATGTAAGCGTTGCAATAACCATCATTATCCGTATATCTGTTATAAATTTCCATAATAAGTTTAGTGACAAAAGTTTTTCTGCAACCTGCAGGACCAGTGAAAAATATTTGAAATGGAGAGTCATTATGTGTCTGAAGATGATTAATAATGTGAAGTAATAGATCCTTTTGTTCTTTGTTTGTAGATCTCATATACTGAATAAATTGTTGTCTATCCATCAAGTTCTCTCTTTTTTTTGCAATAGCGCCAATTTTGCTGAGTGCAGCATCGCGAATATCAGCATTTACATCTGAATGAAACTATTGTGGGCCTTCTCAATATTTTTTTCTTATTCCACATAACTCAAACTATATTCTCAATAAATTTCATCCAATTCCGTTTACTCCATCATGAGATATTAGATTTTAATAAAAAAAAAAACATTTCACACTGTGCGTCCCTGATCAGACATTTTCATCAAGTGTACCGCTACCAGCATCTACTTCTGTGGTTACCGTAGTAAGGCCGAGATCAACCTCCATTACTTCTTCTGCCGTCTGCTCCGAGCTCCACAGAAAGGCCTTAAGTTCAGGGCCTTCCGTGCTTCAATCTCAGTCCTTTCGAGCAGTACCCGAATAGCCGTCTCCTCCTTATTTTCGGTGAATACCCAGGAATCCGGTGCGAGTGTGATGTTCTGCCTTTTCAAGCGCTTTACCACGATCTCCGAAGTATGCACTCCGGGGGCGTAGATCTGACCAGCTTTTGGAGGTCTCCCATCCCATTATGCTGTGCAATCATCATTCATAGCCTCTAATTCCTTAAGAGTTTTTCTTATTCGTTGTCGTTCAGTAGGATAAACAGTTGGTATATAAGCAGTTGTAATAGATGATTTAGCCATGGGTTCACGTAACAAAAACCAAGCAGCTTCTTGTGCCGACATCTCAACGGAATTGAGTACGTCGACGCTGATTTTCTCGTAATTTGTACAATATCGAATTCTGGATTTTCGTCCATTAGTTGAATTATTTGACGTTGCAAATTACTGATTCCTCTATTATGTTTGTTCACGTACTCAACAACGTAAGCAGCACAAGCGTACTCATCTTGAATAATTTGAAAGTCCGTGTTAGATTGCAGATGATGAAAAACGAATGGGTTGAATGGATTATGCCATTTTGGTCGATTGATACCTGCACGAATGACGTTGTAATAATATTCATCAGAAGAAATGTTATTTTTTGTATAGAAATCTTCAAAATTTATATAGTCTATATTTTCCAAATTTGATCGTAGCATTTTGTAATGCTGTTTTTATTTTTTGAAATTTTCTTGTGAGAAATCTGGATCAGTAGGTAGCATTGGTATCAATTTTATTGTTTTACGTCTTGGCATGAATGGAGCTCCAAATCTGCAATTATCCTTTATATTTGGGTCCATTTTTTTATAGCACGTGAAAGTGTGCTTATGAGTCTGAAGTTTAATATTTTCGGATGCCTCTGAAGCAGATACGGAAACTAGTTCGTCAATCATCTGAATGACGCCTTCGTTATTACTTTGTAGATCTATAGGTGTGTTATCGAGCCATAAAAGAATATGAGCATGAGGGCTGCCTCGATGTTGAAATTCAATTCTTTTAAAATAATCAACGACTCTATATTTACCGAATGGATTTCCCTTTTTTGCTTGCAAAACGGTCAATAAACAATTGACTAATTTATTGAAGTAAATTGCACATGTAACAGCGTCATAATTTACAAGTTTTGCTTTTTGTATATAATTAGTATTTACTAAAAACTCATCTGAAATATTTTCTCCGTTATTTTTCAATTTATATAAAAGTTTTAGGAGATCATTCCAATCGGTTTCATTTGCACTCAATGAACGATCGGCCCAATACCAAGCTGAATTCGGTATGCAACGAAGGAAAGCAAGATTAGTTTCAATGCAATCGTGAATGAAACCTTCAGATTGTACCTGTTCTTTCGTAACATTACTGTCAAAACCAACGTGTTTAAAAGCAATAGAAACACTATCTCTGACCCGTTGTCTCATTATTTTTGTGGCCATGTATAAAAGGTGTTCTGGATCTACGCCTCGACGATCTGTACGACGTAGTTCGCTTGTAGCTTGCATAAATGAAGTTGCTGTAATACCCTCTTTGTAAGTTCGAAATTGTCCAATGTAAATCGTAGGAAGTGAAAGCTCTTCTGCATGTTCATCAAATAAAATGCTAATTGGTCGTTGCCTTTCACCAGGTGCCATATGCAAAAATTTATCGTCAAACCAACTCATATTTTCTTGTTGTTCTTTGACTTCATCGTATATCAAAGTTTGTTGTTGCGCCGTGACGTTATCTTCTATTCGTATATGTTCACTGACATCATCAATCGCGATTTCAGAAGCAGGTTGACGAAAAAAATCTTCGTTGATGGTTATATTGTAATGAACATAAAGCGATGTAGTTATCAAGTATTGTAACCATTCTCTAACATTTTTTTTTTTGTTAATAAGGCCGTGAACATAACTAGTTTTATGGATCAATATTTTTTTATATGCACATAAAAGCAATGGTCATCGTCAATATTTCTAGGTAAGTTAGTGACCATAGTATTAACGTCAACAGGAACATTAATTATTTGTCCATAAATACCGTATTGGCCATGGGCATACCGCAGTCGTCGTATTTGCATGAAGGGTATTCTTGGTGAAATTAATCGCTGAGAAACAATATCTAACTTTGGTAAATGTGGCCACGCAGAAATAAAAGGTATCTCGATAAAAAAAATAATGAGAGTGAACAAGATAAAATTAGGCAGCGTAATCGACAAAATACTAAAGCTTATCGAGACAGATGTAAAATACAGAAAACTTTAGTATCTGAACAAAATTCTAACGAAGAAAGCAGACAAGTACATTCTTCAACAATTACACAGACAAATGTTTCATCAAAGTAATGTATTCTTTAGACGTCGTCTATATCTACTTTATTTTCACTATTTCGGAATTGTATTTAACATTTTTAAACATTAACTACATTTAGAAAAGAAAAAAATAATAAAATCAATCCACTGTACATAACAAAAGTACTCAACAATTACATATAAGAAAAGAAAGAAATAAAAAGTATCAAGGTAAAATAAAACAAAAAACTTTAGCCAACATAATACCATGTACATCTGCAATGGAGACACAAAATCTACAACATTTATTATCTCAACAGAATTTGAATAAAAACCATACCGACTCTACAACAGTTGCAAACACAAATAATTTGTCAAGGTAACCTTTAATACGCAGTATACATTATTAATATTATTTCAACTGCTTCTAAATTATTTTTGTCATTTATCAATAACGATTTCAACAGAAGTAATGATGCTGCATGCGGTCAACAAGAAACGAGACAAATATTATCTACATCTTCATATACAGGCCCTTTTAGATTGTACCAACAACGTAATATTTATGCACAGCCGCAGGCAAACTTGTATAATTACACAGACATTCCAATGATGCCTCCAGGAAACTGTCTCTTTCACTCTCTAATAAAGATTCTTGATCTACAAATTTCACCTACGGACCTGCGACGACAACTAAGAGAATCACCATTTTTGCGATCTTGTGGAGACCCTCTTTTCACAAGCCAGATATTGCATAGCGATACTGAATATGGAGACATGGATTACTTATACCTTTTTTCGAGAGTTTATAATCAAAACATATGCGTTCATCTGCAATATACTGACATTAGAACTAACACTGAAACATTAACTTTTTGCCACTATAACGTTACTGACTCACTAAATTTTATGCACCTACATCTACAAAATTTACATTTTACGCTATATATCACAGTACAAGATGTTATTACACAGAATATAATAAATGCTAGTGTCTACTGTGAAAACCATGGGAATGACATGAGTGATGAAGTTTGCCATGAAAATGATATTTTTGCAATTCCTGATCTTTCGATTCAGAGTTATACAAATTATTATAAACATGCACAAGGACATCTACATTTTTATAAAATTTTTACAAAAAATACATTTGGAATATCGTATGCTGTATGTGACAGGCTGTGGTGGAACAACGATTTAAAAACAACTTCTGAAATACACAATGATATTTTGGAAAAGATCTTGCCGGTAATGTATTTAGCACAGAATATTGGAACGAAGTTCCTTTTTTATTTTTAATTGCTATTCAAACATTTATGATGATTGATTTTATAATTTTTATTTCAGCTTTGCCAGACAGGTAATACGGTAAAGGTGTGCTCTACTTGTAAATCAGCGTTGGACAAAAAGAAAATACAAATATTGTCAACATATAACGATTTTTCATACCCGACAATACCTGCTCATTTTTGTTTTTTTTTATATGTTTATAAATCGCTGGTGTAACTTCTAGTATTGCACACATGGTTTTAGATTTCACGTTTTCGTACATATGTAAAACTTTGCACTTTTCATCAAAATCACTGAAATTTCTTTGATTAATATCTTGTTCAAAATCTCTGTCATTATTATAAACTTTGTCTATATCAATCACTTTCACGGTTGGCTTTCTTATCTGTTCCTTTTCAATTTTAAAATCCTTGTTTGCTAGTTTTTTGATCAAAGTTTTTTCGAGTGAATTCGAAATACTTTCCTCGTTCATGCAATTTATTATTACGTTATTTTTATTTTTATTAATGACATTTTTAGTTTGTATGGATTTAAATATTTGACAATTGTATTTTCTAAGTTAGTGTTGTCATTTTTATTTATTTTCTTGACAACTAATTTGCACTCTTGGGTTTGGGTTTGCTATTGTTTATTGAACTTGTTAATGCCTCAGAAAATGATTTAACTTTGTTAAAATCAGTGTTATTGATTCTTTGTTTTTCATTAATTAGTAATTCGTTTAGTAGTTGATTTTACCTTGTAGTTCCTTGTATAATTCTTTTAGTAAACTGTTTTAGACTTTTAGTTTTTCATTTTCACTATAATCATCAATAGTACTGTTATTTTCACCGTCTTGTTTCTTGCTGAGTTCAATATCATTTAATATCTCACGTTTGACTTCTTCTCTGTTTTCATACTTCAGCTGTGCGATGAATTCGCAGGCCTGCTGATTAAGCGTGACATATGGTAGCTTAGAGGTTAGAGCAAAATTCGGGTGCTCCTGGCAGATTACAAATGAGCTGTTTAGGAATTTCACAGGACTTCCAGAGTTATAATTTGACACAAATTCGCTCGTGTGATAGAAATCACCACAAAATATGCACACTACTGCACTTACTTTATTGGTTGGATGACATTTAAAGTACTTATGATTAAGAGCGGCATCGGGCGGCTCATTGCCTCCCGACGTCATCTTGGTTCGATGATGACATGCCATTCAAATGTTATTACTGGTGAAACATATGCACAAAATTTATGAGACTATTAAAAATATACGACTTTATATTAATTTTATAATAATTATTGTAAACAGATAAGGTAACTTAATCGCTAATGAAAATTTGTAACTTTTTAAAAATTTAAGTTAACTAGCGGCTTATGAAAAATTAAGCACGATTTTATCGTCATTTTTCAATTTTTTCTTTTTAACATTCGTTTAAATTCATACATATAGAAAAACAATAATTCACAATGAGGTTGTAATCACAAGTAAAAAATAACAACCAATCAGAGGGCGAACAAAAATGTTGAAGATGCTATTAAGAGGTCTCATAGTTTCCCGTTTCTAAATTATTGGTTGGCTGTGGATAATGAATATGGTAAATCCAGTATCTACGCTAAATAAACGACCGAATCGTTTGTTAACGGCTTTTCTCGAAATTATTTCATAAGCTCATCTCATTGTAATCGCAAATAATAAAATTTAGACAAATGCTTATTTGAAAAGATCTGAATTTTTACAGTTTATTATTTATGCACTTAATATTTATCACGATCAAGAACAAATCTTTACAATGCTGTAACAAGCGCTTACTTGATTACTAAGAGTATGCGAGCACGACTGTGTTCCTACTCTTTGGTCTTCAAGTATCGCATGTAATAGACTTTTACACTTTTATCTGCCCCAAGTATGCGAGCACGACCGTATTCCTACTTTGTGGTGGTTAGAAGATGCTATTAAGGAGTCCCATTGTTTCCCGTTTGTAAATTATGGTCAGGTTGACTGTAGACAATGAATATGGTAAATCCAGTATCTACACTAAATAAACGACCGAATCGTTTGTTAACGACTTTTCTCGAAATTATTTCATAAGCTCATCTCATTGTAATCGCGAATAATAAAATTTAGACAAATGCTTATTTGAAAAGATCTGAATTTTTACAGTTTATAATTTATGCACTTAATATTTCTCACGATCAAGAACAAATCTTTACAATGCTGTAACAAGCGCTTACTTGATTACTAAGAGTATGCGAGCACGACTGTGTTCCTACTCTTTGGTCTTCAAGTATAGCTTCTAATACACGTTTACACTTTTAGCTTCCTTAAGCATACGAGCTTATGATAAAGTTGAATGTGACCAATGAATATAGGTAGTAAAATATCTATATTTGGTTAATGTAGTTACTTTATCATTCATTTTTTGTAAACACTATGGCAGTTTTATTAAAATCATTTGAAAAAATGTGAAAACCTTTTTTGAATATAATAGCAGAATATTATTTTAGTATATTATATAACCTTTAAATAGCATTATAATCCATTATCAAATGCAATGACATGATTTCATGAAGTCAATAGTTAAATTTGTTTCAATAATTATAATTTTATTGAATATGCATGAGAAAATATGTACAGCTTACGTAACACGATTTCGTTTAGCTGTAGTGCATAATATAAAGTTATATATATATATATATATATATATATATATATATATAAGTGTATAGTGACCGTATAGGAAAACAGCTAATTTACTCCTACTTCGTAGTTGTGAAAAACACGAAAATCCATACATGCGTTACAAAAACTATATCAATTTGAACTGCAAACTTCACACTACGTCTAAAGCCCACTTTACGCCCTTGGTACACATTAAACTAATTTTTTTAAGGGTACGTTTTAAACGTGAACTTAAATCGATTTTCTTATAAGCCACAGATATAATTTAATATCACAAATAATCACATAAATATGTCATATGTATAACAGCAATTTTATCCAAAAAGTATGCTGCGTCTGCTCGGCTCGCTCTCGAATTCAAAAGCTTTGGCCCTGCGGTCATCGAATGTGTACACCCTGCATTCGGAGTATCCTTAGACCGATCTGCCCTTGTTGCCGAGCATGGATCCGGTCCTATCTCTCCGCAAACATGATGGGAGGTGAAATTTATACTCTGAATTTACCATCATATGATTGGAACGATGTTTTAATCAAAGAATATGGTCCAGTAATTGGTTAATAAAATTGTTGAAAAATAGCAGGCATTGTTGTTATTATAATTAAGATTTTGCTATCATACTTTAAAAAATAATTTCTTCTCAGTTGATAAATTATGATGAAACAAATTCTATTTTGGTAAGTAATAATTCATACATATATTTATTATTAATGTATGAAATTGATTCTTTAAGATAATATCGTGCGAAGCAATTGATTTTAGTATAAAAAATCGCTGCTAACTTCATTATTAGTAGGGCACATGCGCCCAGTATAGAACTACTTAGCGAATTTTTCTATAACTTTCGATTAGGACCGTGAAAATTGCACAATCTGCAGGATTTACTTGCTGTTTAAGGACCTTTGATGTACTGTATAGTAGGGTCGTTAATTTTGCAAAATAAACAAATAGAATTAAGCAAAATTGTAAAAGCTAACGTGGGATATCGGAAAAGTGTCGCCCAGATTAGAATACCATTGATATTTACAATAACTAATATATGTATACACTGCAAACGTCCGAAAACCATTAAAATGCTCGCGTTATGTGAAGAAATTTCGTTAAGGGAAAATCTCCCTTATGCTTTGTACAAGAGATAAGATGATTAAAAGTTGTTTTGATTATCTTTTCATATTTAAGATTTTAACTCATTAGTTCCTGTTGTGAAAGAAGCTTAATTTAATTAAAATAGACAACTGTAAAGCACAATATATAAATTTTCCAACATGTTTACTTTTTATTGATATTTATTCATGAACAAAAACATGAAAGGTTCCAGACATGGTGATGAGATATTTACTCTTGAGTTTCGGAATTTCAGAACACGAAAAGATTCATTATATATACCTAGACTCTTCGCCTCAAAAGATCCAACGTTTACGGCAAAATCCGGTGCTTCAGTCGTTGTTTTTAACAGTGTTCAGACGATCAAGGAAATCTTGAAATCAAGGAAAAGTCATGGAATTTTCTGGGAAATGTATCAGAAAAAATAGGAAATTTTAAATAAAGTCTAAAATTTCTAAAATTCAACTTTGCATACACTAAATCAGAATAGTACATTGTGCAACTAGGTTGGGGGAAGATTGGTGTTTTCTGCAGAATATTGTGGGCAAACCTATAAATTGTAAATTGAAATTTATTGCAGACACTTTTCAAAGATTTTCAAAATTTTTATAAGCTTCATTATGTCATAAATTATAATTTTATAAATTATATATATATATATATATATATATATATATATATATATATATATATATATATATATGCTAAAAAACGCTTATAACGATCAAGGTTCGTACATATAAAGTATATATCGTCGCTCCCTACGAAGAGTAGCCTGTTCAAATTTCTCGTCATAAGTAGCACAACTCAAAATTTCCCGCGGAGACTAAGTAGCACAACTCAAACTTTAAACGCAGCTAATTTCTGTAAAAATTTCCCGATTTTTGTGAAGCTGTTCCAACATTTTTAAATATTCACAATTTACAACTTTTTACCTAATTTAAAATTGTTTTAAAAAATACAATATTTTAGAAACATTTTTTAAAATTATTCATATTTTTTAGAAATCTACTAAAATTTCTGAAACCTTTTAAAAATTTGATGTTTGTCTGTCTTTGTCCAAGGGTTTTCATTAACTTAACCAACAAAATAAACCAATAAAAACGTAAAATACTCACATTTTAAGTAAAATAAAGTCGCAAGTTATGCTACTCTTGACCGCATTTCTGAACTATGCTACTCTTCGCGGCAAATCGTGAGTTGTGCTAGTTTTTGTTTGAAAATTTGAACTGCGCTAGTCTTGGTACGGAGCGAAGATATTATCTAGGCTGATCTTTATCTGGGATAAATAGGACTTATAGGAAAAACGCTCAAAAACGACCAAATTTATTTTAAACTTGTTTTTTATTACCCAAAGGGTGTGGATGCTCCTCGTAAGTGTTTTTTTAACCTCGTGTGTGGTTTGTAAGTACTCGTCTCCGTTTCGCTAACATCCACTTGCATTCGTGGTAGTTCGTCTTTAATTCGATTCGCAAACTACATACTCAAGCTAGAACACACCTTAGTATAAAAAGTATCTTACTTCTTAGAATACTTAAAAAAATTATAACTCATTAGCACGCGCCTCAAAAAAAAACTTGGCGATCTCTTTTAAAACTATCTAGTTCAGTTAGTGGTTAACAGCGTCCACTAAATCAAGAGCGTTTTTTTTTTTTTGTTGCGGAAATCCTGTAGGGTTTGAGAAAAATTCTGCAGATGTCAATTGCACAAGTTTTTTTCTCCCTAGGTTTTAAGTCATTGCCCGATCGTGGCGTGTATAATACGTTGTGTACAAAAGTACGAATTAATAATAAAATTTTTCCATAGATGTAGAATAAAAAATATTCACAACACATCAACTGGCCAAGTGTAGAATGCTTAATTAATATGTACCATTGTGAACAATAAAATGTGTAAAACTTTGGTATTTCTTTAAAACTTATTCTAATGTGTATACATGGGTGTAAAATATTTTTATGTTAGTGTAAAATAAATCATTACCAAACAAAAATAAAGTTGTGTATAATTTAATTGTGTATAATAATATGTGTTAAATACCAACCACTCTTAATTATTTTCTAAAAATTTCAGTGCACAATATATTGTGTACAATTTGGAGGTATATTAAATATTGATTTCTTTATCGTGTACATTTATACGCGTAGAACGATATATAAATATTTATATTTTCCATGTGTGTTCAATCAAAAACACATTGCGCAGAATAAAAACTTCATAAACGTTTGTGTTATATTAAATCGTATAATTCTTATGTGTATGAAACTGACCCTGCCACGTTCTCCTTTATTATCAATAAAATAAGCTACATTATCATTTCTATATTCAATTAATTCTTTGCAATCCACAATTTGTTTATTCATTTCTAATATTTTAGTTCCCTTATTATATAAATTTATCATCGAATTTTTATCTTTTTCATTTTCTGATTCATCTTCGGATTGCGTTTCTTTAGTACTTTGTTCACTTATAGAATTATTATCGTTTCCTAACATCTTATTAAAGTGCGAAAGAATAATCACAATCAAATGAAACCAAGAAAAGACTGGATAACGAAAGCAATAACGATATCGTGCAATAAAAAAGAGGAACTGTATAAAATATGGAAAAGTGATCCTAGTAATCTAACAAAAAAAGAAGCATATAATAATTATGTTAAAATACTTAATAGAATTATATTCAAAGCAAAAGAAGAATTTGATAAAAAACATATAGAAATGAATATGTGCAATCAAAGGAATTTGTGGAAAATTATTAATAATAAAATGGGTAAGAATCCTAAAAAGTTCAATAACATTAATTATATTATAAATAACAACAAAAAAATCACTGATGCAAATGAGATGGCCGAACATATGAACAACTTCTTTTGCGACATAGGTAAGCAGTTACAAGGCAAAATAAATATGCCAAAGAATGAGAAAATAAAGATGCCAAGCATGAATAACAAAAGTATTTTTATACACCCAACAAACTATAAAGAAATACAAGAAATAATTAATAATATGAAAAATAAAAATGGTGGAATTGATGGCATCAATACTCTGACTTTAAAAACAATACACAAGTATATTTGTGATCCTCTGGTTCACATAATAAATCTGAGTTTGGAAAAGGCAATATGGCCAGAAGCTCTAAAAATTGCAGAAATTATTCCTTTACACAAAGCTAAAGAAAAATATCTACTAAACAATTACAGACCAATTTCGCTAATATCTAATATTGCAAAAATTTTCGAAAAATTGTTGCATAAACGTATACTAAATTTCTTTGATGAATGTAGCTTGTTGTCAAATAAGCAATTTGGTTTTAGGAAAAACAGAAGTACTAAAGATGCCCTCTACCAAATAACAAATCAGATTTATAATCAACTTGTAATAATTTATAATCAATTTGTAATCAAGCGGTATCTAAGTTCCACATTGCGATGACGGAGACCAAGAAATTAGATTTGTACTTTTCGTTCCGTAGATGAACATATCAGCCACGGATAGTGTCTAAAACTTCTAATGATGGGGCTTAGGACGTGCGATCCATAATTTTTGTTGTCTGACAGGGGGACATCAAAGTATCTGGGTAACCAATCTTGCTCAAAAATTTCTTGTAGACTTCATTAATAATCAAACATTTTATCTTTCTTTAATTTAAAGACCAGCGCACTTAGAAGGTTGAAATTTTGCAAGGTGATTCGCTTCAAAATCCTTCAACAATATCATTATGTTTATCATAGTGCAAATTAAAGTAGCCACACTTAAAGTAGATTGCACGCGAATCCCTAGTCAACTGAGTGTGAAAAACAAAGGTGTCAGCATACCGTTTAAAGTAAAGATAATATTTATTACGTTTTATTTTATTTTTATGTAATTAGATATTGCTATAAAATAATAAACATATTTACGAATATATGATTTTATTCTTAGTCTTAAGTATACATTTTCTATTTAAAAAATACAAAATAATTTACAGTTAATTTTTAAGATTTATGTTCTAATGAAATTCCTGAGTTCTTGACGAAAGCACTGCTAAACGTTTTAAAAGAACTAAATGTTTCTACCAGGGCTAGTCTGAAGCAAATAATACAAATAAATTAGTTAGCTTTAGTCTGTATACGTACGTCAAAAGTGCCATCACAAAATAGTTGAGTGCACTGTGACAAGGGTTCCAACATATCATCATGGATAAAAACAAGGCAGACGAGTCATCAGTAGCTCTTGCCATGCCTTTATAAAACTCACGTGTTATGCGATATTCTTGCAGCATTTCGTTTAGTTCCTCTAAATTATTAGGATTGCCTGGGAGTGTTTTTTTGAAAATGTTCAAAATGACATGTTTATAATGACGATCAATAACTAAAAAGTTTGGATTAAAGCAACCACTCACTGATCTAATCCGCAAACGTAATCGAAAACTTGTTAGGTATAAAACTTTCCAGGTATAGGAAACATTTTGGAACCTGTGTTAAAATAAAAAAATATTATATTAGAAAAGTATTGATTGCAAACAAAGGGTTAAAACCAAGAATGAGAGAGTAGAAGCAAGAGAAAGTCAACTGAGAAGCAGAGGAGTGAGAGAGACAGCGCCGAAAGAGAAGTTAGAAAGAGGCAAGAGAGAGGAGTGAGGGGGGCGTACGAGAAGTACGCCTAAAAATTCAAGCACTTACCTAGGAAACCCACGTTCCAATGTCCGTCACTACACTTGGAAAATGAAAACACGTGTACTCCCTCCGGCTTTTTAGCGGAATATCCGGTTTGTTCCCAATATTTAACGAAACACCACCTAAGACGAGGAAGACAGAAACGGGTTAGAGAAACGAAAGATAGAGAAAAAAATGGGAGAGGAGAAAGGCGAGAGAGATATGAGATAAAGAGAATGTAACGGTGTGGGTAAGCCGTACTAAAAGGTGGCCGGTAGTGCGGCGTACTCCACACGCGAGTTACACCCCACAGCTGTGAAGCACTCGGACCACTATACCGTTTCCCGGTAGGATGATATAGGGGTTTGAGTGAGAAACACAATTCAGTTTAATAATTAAAGGTTTGAATATATTGTAAAGATAAGTCATACAAATACACAGGAGACGTGTTCAGCCAGTAATGTCGGTCTCGACGTCATTGATCGGATCTCTGAAAGAGGATTGCTACTTAGATACCGTTACTTAATTATTACTAATGGTAGAATATAATAATACAAATGTTTATTATGTACGGATCGCGATTCTTCTACCGGAGCTGGCCGTCGTCGGTTAATACCCCTTTCGGGTCGGTAAAGACGGTATGGTATCGGTAATCGGTTTAGCAGGAAGTTACTTAGCCGACGGCCAACTCGCGTAGGCCCCTAGGAGCTAAGGGTCGCACCCCTTAACCCGAGACTGGAGGTTGCACCCTGCCAGTCGAAGGCAAAAGATCACTTAAGATTTACGAGTGTAAGTCAAGACAACAAAAGCCGTGATCGATGCGCGCTGATCTCGAGCGGTTCGCCCCTATTAGTACTCTCTCGGAGTCCAGTCATCTTGTGAGTTTCTCGTATCCACCTAGTGGTCGGGTGGCGAACTATTGGCGCGCTGTGCGATATACGCGCTGGCGTATTCGTCACAAGAACAAGCCGAAAGAGAGGATGCAGAGATGCGAGAGAGAGAGAGAGAGAGAGAGAGAGAGAGAGAGAGGTGATATACATGAAAGAGAGGCGAGAGAGAGAGAGGTGATATACATGAAAGAGAGGCGAGAGAGAGGTGATATACATGAAAGAGAGGCGAGAGAGATGAGAAATTTGAGAGAGGTTGGCAAGAGAGAGGTAAAGAGAAGCGACAAATACCTGGAAAATTCACGTTCCGATGTTTGTCAGTACAGGCGGACCGAAGGGCCTGACCGAAGCTGCGTAGGACGAGAGATGCGAAAATTCGGCGTAAGTGAGGGAAAGCTCAAATATAACGGCTTCTCTCACTCGCTAATTTTCGGCATCTAGGCGGAACGCGACCCCAACAACATCGGGAAGGGAGAACTCTAGGCCCTTCGTGCTGCGAAACATCTTTCTAGTTCGACACTCCGGTCCCGGCTCTAAGTAAGCTCGGTAGTATTCTCGCGCTTGTACGCGATAGATAGACTTGCGCTTGTACGCGATAGTAGATTCACGCGCTTGTACGCGTAGTTTTAGATTTGCGCTAAGTACGCACGGTTGTATTTTTAATATAAAATATAAAGTAGACTTAATCGAATTTGTGAGTGCTCTGTTGTTATTTTTACCAAGAGCCTTCATCCCTCCACGTTAGTACCAAAGAAGCAGCCAGCGGCAAAAAGTAAGTAAGAATCTATTTTTACTATCCTAACTTTTCTATTCCTTTCTATAACTATCGCTTGGATAAATGAACCGAATAACACCGGGTCATTTATCCCTTTTCTCTATCTTTTAGAATTTAGATCCGATTAATCCCGGGTCATTTTCTAAATTTTCTTTTATTTTCCCTTCATTTATTTTTTATTATTCACAAACATTTAAAGCACCCAGCTATTGCACGAAAGTGTAGGCTAAAGCTGTAGTAACTAAATAAGTGTGTGTAATGCCCCAGAGCATGTCCTGGGAGACATAACATCCAACTCTGAAGAGCATATGCTAAGTGACGTGGCAAGAAAAACCATTGCACTCATAAAAATGAAGAAATCTGAAGAAATCAGAGAACAACTGCTACAAGAAATTCATAACAAAACAGTTGAAAAATATAATTCAACAATACTAGGCGGGGAGAATGAAATGGAAAATCTTGTTGCTGAAAATACCTTATTAAAACAGATAGTTGCCGAACTTCAAGATAAAAATCAGCTTCAGAAAGAAATGATTGAATTACAAAAACAGAAAAATACAGAGCCGCAGACAAATTTAAAATCATATGCTGATGCTATTAGAGAGATAAAGCCAAAACCGAAACGTGTCCCAAGTATAATGGTTAAGGCCAATGACCCGGAACAGACGAACACAATGGAGCTACTCACGAAGTGTCTGGTTACAGAAAAGAATGTGCAAACTAAGTTTATACGCAAGAAGAACCAAAGTGAAATAGAAATCAGCTGTATGAATACTAAAAGCCTGGAAACGTGTTATCAAGTAAATTAAAAAATTGTGAAATTAAAGTAGAACAACAAGGTAATCCAAAAATGAAAATTATTGGAATAGACACATGTGCACCAATAAAAGGACCAAAACCTGCACAGTTCTAATGGAACTCCCACCAGAAATCTACAAGCACATACGTGAAAACAATAATAAAGTTTTTGTGGGTCATCAGTACTGCAAAGCCTACGATCTTATTAACATTATCCCTTGCTACAACTGTGGAAGATACGGACATAGTGCATCAAAGTGTAGGAATGATCCTGCATGTATAAAGTGCTCTGATAAACACAATGTGAGTGTATGCAATAACAATAAAATTGAGTGTGTAAACTGTGTATTTAACAATAATAAATTCAAAACAAGTTTACCAACAGATCATCTACCAACAGATAGAATAAAGTGTACAATTCTTAAAAAGGAGATCAAAAAATATATCAACTCTATTGATTACCCGATCCCACCTGTATTACCGACGTGGGACGAAACAAGCGCACGTAAACAAATACACAATCTACAAACAAACAAACTACTATACCACAGATTGATAACGGCAGGAAAAAAAGAGGGAAATCTACGTTTTGATACGCAGCAAGAAAACAACAGTCAGCATATTATTCCAAAGAACACAGCAAATTCATCAGTTGAATAATGGAAGCACAAATAAATTTAATCGACGAAATACAAAATAGCCTAAATGAACAAGAGCGAACATATATGGATATTGAGTCTTTCAATAAGGAAAGGACTAGTAGTAATGATCTAATTTTGTATTTAAACATTAGAAGCCTAAATGCCAATTTCGATAAATTACAAATCTTTCTTAAAAGTCTAAAAATAAAATCTTACGTTATTGTATGTACAGAGGTATGGAAACTAACACACTATCAGTATTATAGAAAAAAAGATTACTAACTTTATTATAATCACGGAGACATCAACAAAAATGATGGTGTTGTCTATGTAAATAAAAATGTTAAACATACTAACGAAATGATAGCTATAGGTAAGTTTAAAATATTAAACACTACTATCCCTTTAAATAATAATAAACTACTTGAGATCTCATCCTTATATAGATCACACAGACTGAGTAGCATAGAATTTAATCAGAACCTAAAAACTTATCTAGAACATACCAATTATAATATGGTTTTTTGCTTTTTTTTATGATTTTAACATAAATATTCAAGACTATAATCATGTAAGCATGGAATTCATGAACAACCTTCAGGAAAAAGGTTTCCTCCCAGGTTTTACTACCACCACCAGACCTATAAACATAATTACAAATGAAGGAACTTGCATTGATAATATCTTTGTCAAAACTGATTTTCTACGTACAAAATCACTAACTCTCATGACGCCCATTACCGATCACTACCCACTTTTCCTAGAATTAAAAAATGGAGTATTAAAACAGAATAAAAAAGAGTCAGAAGGAGATATATACTATTACAACTATAAAAAACTATATAACACTGCTAGGCAAATAAATTGGTCAAAATTTAAGAATAAAAATGATCCAAATGAGAATATAAACGAAATGATAAAAGAAATCCAATATTGCGTGGAGAGTTCGAAATATAAAAAACCAAATCTGCGGAAATCCAAACAAACCCCCAGGAAAGACTGGATAACAAAAACGATTCTAAATTCCTGTAATACAAAAGAAATACTTTACAACAAACTCAAACAAAATCCGAATAATGAAGAACTAAAAGCAAACTATAAACATTTCGTTAAAACTCTAAATAAAGTTATTAAAGAAGCGAAAATCGAACATGAAAAAAAAAACAATTGAGAAAAATAGGGATGATCCCAAAAAACTCTGGGCCTGCATTAATAGGAAGATAAGCAAAAATAAAAATAAAACAGATACTACTATCAGTCAACTAAAAACTGAAAACAATACTACAATAACCGACAAGAACGAAATTGCCAACAATATGAACCAATTTACTGCAAAATTGGAGAAACATTGAGTAATAAAATAACTACACCAAGAAATAAAAAACTAGAATTACCTAAAAGCAATCAAAAAACAATCTACATCAAGCCAACCAGCGAAATTGAAGTTATAAAAATAATAGACTACATGAAACTTAAAAAAGGTGGTATTGATAAAATAAGTGCAAAGGCACTGAAAACTATAGCTACTATTATTGCAGATCCCCTTGCCCATGTAATCAATCAATGTATCGAAATGGCAATCTGGCCTGATATATTGAAGGCAGCTGAAGTGATACCAATATACAAAGCTGGGAAAAAAAACGAAATGGGAAACTATAGGTTTATATCACTAATATCAAACATTGCTAAAATCTTCGAAAAAATTATACATAATAGAATAATAGAATTTATATGTCAAAGTAAAAATCAATATGGATTTAGAAAAAACATTGGAACCAAGGATGCATTAAACACGATCTCAAAAATAATATATGAAAACCTGGATCAAAGTACACCGATAGCTATTGCATTTCTAGATCTAGCAAAGGCATTTGACACTGTTAATCATATAATACTTCTAGACAAGATTTATGCATATGGTATAAGGGGCAAGGGGCACCAACTTATTACAAGTTACCTTAACAATAGGAAGCAAAAAGTAAGAATAGGTTCGCATACAAGCGAATTCGAAAATGTAAATACCGGCGTCCTCCAAGGTACGATACTTGGCCCTTTGCTATTTATACTTTACGTAAATGACTTGCTAATAAATATGCCAGAAAACTCCATAATTTCTTATGCAGATGACACTGCAGTAATAACTACTGGGAAAACTTGGTCCGAGGTTGAAATAAAAATGAAAAAACATCTCGACGATATCTCTACATGGCTCAGGCTAAATAAATTGACACTCAATGTTCAAAAAACAGTATACATGACTTTTGGAAATTACTGCGTTAGTGTGCCGAAAAAAATTGAATTTAAAATTAATAATGAAATAATAAAGAGAGTAGAAGAAACGAAATACCTAGGCTTCATTTTTGACACGAACATGAGATGGGATAAACATATCGAATACCTTATAAACAAGACAAGATGTTTTTATCTTCAGTAAAATCTCCAAATTCATGGACACAACTACTCTAAGAATAATTTACTACGCATTCTTTCATAGCCTGATTAACTATAGAATAGTTGCATGGGATGGTGCGTATCAAAATAACCTACAACTGTTACAAGCGGTCCAAAAAAGAATCATAAGAATTATAAACAAAAATACCTTTCAAAGTGTTAACCCACTTAATCTTCAACAATTATTCGCCTACGAAAGCCTACAGTACCACTACAATAGCCTCAAAGATCAGTATACAAAATCATCAAGCATAACATTAAGGAAAAATCTAATAATCCTACCGAAGTATGCTAAAACTATTAGTACAAAAACCAGCTACATTAAAGCTATCAACATCTACAATAATCTACCAAATAATCTCAAAATCATAGATTTACGGAAAAAATCAAACATCAAGAAAATACAAGATTGGTTGAGAAATAATGAGTGAGATAAGTACTCCCACTACAATTGACTGCAAGCAACTTAAATCATGGTTCTTAGAGATGTCCAATCAGGAGCATGGTGAGCAACAGAGAGTAATATCTTCATTAATACAGGATTTAATGCAGCGCAGAAATGATATGAAAAGTAATAGACAAAAAACTGAAATAAATTCTGTTTACTTAGATATTAGAACTTACATTTGAGCTAAGGGCAAATGTAACTCTCACAAAATACGTAAACATCGACGCATCTCCAACTACAACTATAAAAAAATGATTTTAACATATCAGAATATTACAGATAGTTTAGACAAAATAACGAATGAAATAATAAATACCTGCATGGTCAAAACTACAAAAAATAAAGCAAATATAAAATTCATTAATTTCGTAAAAACAACTGCAAATGAATGGGATGATAACAAAAACGTAAACACTGAAAAATACAAACCAATAGATACGGTCTTCTCTATGATAGATGAAATGGCTGAAGAAAATAGCAACAAAGCAAGGAGTAGAGAAGCGACGGCCGCACCGGGCCTAAAAATCACAGAATCAGCCAGTCGCAGAATGACGTATGGCGATATCAACTATCTAGGATTTAACAAAGCTTTTTTCTATTTTGATAGAGGAATACGAGGAAAACAGCTTTTTAAGAACTCAGTGTCCTCACTTAAATTACAATCACCCTACAAAGACATAGTAATCATAGATGATATTGTTTTTACGTCAGACTGTAAATGTGACTCATCTAATCAGCACAAAGAAATGTTTCCACACTATAGAGTTACGTGTGCTGTCGGACTCACATGCCCGGCTAGGCTCACCTCTAGAGAGAAACTGTCATACATAAGAGAAAAAAATGCAACAACGGACAGATTTATGACAGCAAGACAAATGTTAGTTCGGAACTGGTGAAATTGTGAAAGATGTGAAAAGTGCCATGATACAAAGTAGAAATTTTAATCTTCAAATGTTTTTACCGTTAAATAACATCAAATTATAACACAAAAATATAGAATCTTAGAATCGTGCAATATAATCTTATTTAATGTCGTCGTAGTATTACTGGTTTAAAAGACAAAAATATAGAATCATTTACGAACACTTTAGAAAATACCAACTAATGACTTCTTTTTTTTTATATACAACTGTTAAATGGATTATATGTCATTGTTAATTTTTTATGTAAATACTAATATTATATACTGTTATCAGAGTTGCGGCGAATAGAGTCCAGGGACTCCTGTAACCCAACCTAGGTTAAGTGTGAATGAAAAGGATGGTATGATCTGCGTCTGGAAGTCCGACACGGATTTATGTTATTCCCACGTATGAATGGAGGCTGGACTGTATGTAGTATGACTGGAGGTTATTGCTGTAAAGCAATAACTAACCAGTATTTATATGTATTCTCGTTATCTCTGTTATCCGGACCTGCGAACAGAAAATACTGTTTTCCTCTGCAGGATTTGCGGCGTTATAGTGTGTTATTGTGTGAATAATATCAACTCTGTATCGGATGCAAATGTTTGTAACTCTGGAGTTAAATAAATAAATAAATAATTTCGGCCGTCCCCACTCTTCTCACCTCCTACGAAACCAGCAGCTACGCAGTAGTCAACGCAGCGACGGCAGGCCATCGACGCGCATGTGTGCGTGCGCGTCCCTCATCTCTCTATAGCTACGAAGCCAGCATTAGCAGCAGCGCGTTGCGTAACACTATTTATATGTATATGTGAGCGTAAGCGAGCGACGGCGAGTCGTGTGATTGTGTGAATGTGCGAATATTTTCGGCGGCTCGATCAGCGCTTACTTAGCGCCCTATAAAAGGCCATGCGAGGCCTGTGTTCAATCACTAGCGGCAGCATTTTCAAGCGCCCTAGTCTACTCTGGCAGCACTTTTAAGCTAAATTTCGCACCCTACAAAAGAACGAAGTTATACAGATTTTTATTTCTAAAAATTGATATTTTTTTGGTTTTATAAAATACATTCCTATTGAATTAGTAAATATTGTGACGGCCGAGTGCACGTCAAATGTCTAACGGATAATCATGTACTAATTGTAATAAGATTATTGTTTCAGCAAGCTGCCAACGAGCGCCGAAACGAGCGAGAACGAGAAACGAGGCAAGATAGAGACAGAGAGAGTGAGAGCATAGGTAGCGCGGTTGTCGCCTGGCCGCACAGCGTTGGCGAGATATGACAACGATGTGCCGACGGCCGGGAGAACCGCGACTAGAGTTAGTCTCGCTGCGCTATCCACACGAGTAGCTCGCGCTACTATATACGCGGATTTGTTGTGAGTCCTGCGAGCATCTCGAGAGCGAACGATATTCGTCCGTGCGTTACCGACGAGTTGCTGCGACGCCCGTCCGAACTGTTACATCTCCACGTCCGAGACTGGACCACGTCCGTTGCGTCAAGTACTACTGCCACTACCGAGTTGTAAGTACCTGCACTCTCACTCTCTCACGTCGACAGGGTAATATCTATCGTCTCTCTTTATCGTTCGTCGAAGTGTGCGGCGTTTGCACCTCCGTGTATAGTTACAATTGAATATACATTTCCTTATCTAAACTTCTCGTGTGTTATTTCCTACGACCCGACCTACGCCGCCTCCGCGGGCTCGTGTAAAAACACGTGCATGATCTGAGTCGGCCGAGCCGTGCCTTCTGCACGCCCGACGTTAATTTACAATAAACAGGGCCCTTCTGGCCCTGGTTATAACACGGCAGGAAAGTATTAACCGAGTGTTATAATATAACAATTTTAACTTAACATTAAAAATTAGAAATTAATTTGATGTTAAACAATTTAAACTAATAATAAGCGTATGATAAGCTATAGGATATAATGTCAGCGATTTTCAACCAAGAAATAACATAAAATCTTCCGTAATATCTTATACAAGATCTTATGTTCATGATAAAAAGAAATATTTTCATCAAATATTCATTCAAGATCTTACGCAAGATCGTATACAAGATCTTGCATAAGAGATTACGTAATATCTTCCCCAAGTTCTTACATAAGATCTTATGCAAGATTTTACCACCATGATCAATACAAATTTTTTAATTTATAATTTATTCAAGATCTTATGTAAGTTCTTATAAAAGACCTTATGTAACACTTAAAAAGATATCTTTGTATTCATCATTTACTCAAGTTCGTATGCAAGATCTTGTATAAGATCCTATGTAAATCTTGAGTAAGTGATCAATAAAACGGTATCTCTTTCAGTGTTATGTAAGTTCTTATCTAATATCTGATATAAGATCTTGAATTAATTATTAATAAAACGATTTCTTTTGATTATGGCGGTAAGATCTTGTATAAGATCTTATGTAAGAAATTAGGAAAGATATTACGTAATGTCTTATGCAAGATCTTGTATACTATCTTGCGTAAGATCTTGAATGAATATATTTGATGAAAATAATTTTTTTTTATCATGAACATAAGATCTTATTTTCGTTCTTGGTCGCAAATCTCTGATAAGATCTTATGTACGATATTACACAAGATCTTTGACAAGATCGGATGTATGATTTTATATAAGTTCTTACATACGATCTTGAGTAAAATTTTTAATAGGGCTCTGTATAAAAAAATAACATTCTGCGCGCGTGAGGAAATTGATTTTACATGCATGTGAAATCAACTTTTTTCCATTTGCATAGAAATATACGTCATATTTAATAGTAATAATAATAATATGGAATTAAATTAATACCTCTTTGTAGGTAGGATATAAGTCATGGCCGTATTTAAGTGCTATTTTCCTTGATATCTTGTAGGCGTATATACTCAGGTTACCATTTACAATTAACTTCACAGCATCTTGAAGAGACATGCGTGAACGCTCAGCAGGCTTCTTCATTAGTTCTAAAATTTCAGATGCAGTATCCGGATCAACAATTTTGTCCATCAACTTTACCCCACTGTGATTTCCATTAGCTCTTAATTTTTTTTTATGTCTCGTAACATTGAGTATCGGTTATAATAACTGAACTCGAAGAATATTGTCGTCTTCTCTGAGTAACTGTAGAAGCATCGTCGTATGCAACTGTAAGTCGACCGTAAGGTTTATTTTCTTAAAAAATAGTTATTATAAGCATCTTATTAACATGTTATTGACATAACAATGTTTTATTTAGTAAAATACGTAAATCAATTTGGATGAGTAAAAACTGAGACATTTACTTATATACTGCCAGTTTTTAAATGGCTCACAAAATAGCTCACAAAAATGATTTTAGGGAGATTTTAAACTAAATTGAAAGCTATAATTTCATGACATGATGTAGCAGACGAAAATACAAATATATTTATATCTAGGAATGAAAACTAAATTACAATGAAGTATCGTATATTTGCCTTGAATTATATAATTATCAATCTCTATTACAAAGTTTAAAATGTGCAACATTCATCGATTTAATAAAATAAAAATTTGAAATCGTAAAATGCTACATAATTGTAAATCGAATGGCAACTATATTGTAGTTTAGTGAAATTCTAAAACACGTTTCTTTTTTTTTATAGTTTTCCCGAAATTATACATTTTTCTTTATAATTTTGTTTTCTACACATTGATAAGAACAACTTGATTTTAAATTATAATTACGAAGTTACATCAGAAATTGTTCTAGAAAGTATATTAAATATTATAGATGTAATTTATCTGAATAAAATACGTACGCACAAACATACTCACAGTGCCGTATACATATATGCGACTTGAAGAGAAATTTGGAAACAAAACGTACCCAATAATTTATAAAGATCTGTGTGAGTGTGTGTATGTTTGTATATGGATGTGTGTGTTACTTCGACTCGCTGATGCTGGCAATAACAATATTATGTATATGGTGCACAGATATATATATATATATATATATATATATATATATATATATATATATATATATATATATATATATATTTATATATGTATTAATGTCGAAGTTTGAGACCATGAATCTTGATATACACCAAAGTTTGAGTACATTTGCTAACTTTGGGGCCGGTCCCCAAACTTTTATACATCTAAGCCTAAATATGGGGACCGGCCCCAAAGTTTTATATATAATAGTACATATTTGGAGACAAATTCAATTGTGTATGCTAAAGTTTGAGGACTTTAGCAAATTTTGAGGACGGTCCTCAAAGTTTTATGTATCTAATCAGCAGTTTGAGGACGTAATAAGAATTATACACCCAATTTGAGGTACATGACGGCGTACAACTACTACAAATATTATATAAGCTTAAAAAATAAACATTTTGTTAAGTTACAAATTAAGAAACTAAGCGTCAAGTACAAAAATCTCTAATGCATCGTATAGTTCTTGATCTAGAAACTCCCAATTAAAATATGAAAAAGGCATATAGCCACAACCCTCTGACTTAGCGTCCTAAATATTCAGTATACTCCAAAGGTAACGTGCTTAGAATCAAGCAAAATAGATCCTGAGATTGAAAACAAGTTTATATGTTCAACTCAGACAAGAGCGTTAGACTTTTGATAAAAAACTAAAATATAAAAAAATTTTGAGCTAATTGGTGCATGATGTATAGTGTTAATTATATTCGTAGAACTTCGCTCAATTGACTGCTCAAAAAAGTTTAAAAACATGAGAAAACTAAAAACATTGATTAAGATTATCAGCTAAAATAAACAACAAGGAAAATCTCATTTGATTTTCGTACTAAATATATTTTTATACACTTTGATAAAGGCATCAGCACAACTCTCGAACTTAGCGTCTGAAATGGTATCCAAAATTTAAAACTCCTGATAGATTAAATGAATTAAACTTTGAGAAAAACATCGCCACATCCCTTCAACTGAGCGTCGTTAAAATACGGTATACATATATAGTTTTAAACTCTAATTGACGAAAATGTTCCTAAACTTAGGTACAAGTAGAAACGTTTGAATAAAGATAAATCTGTGACTGAAATAATAGCAATTTACTTATTAAGCAGCTTTTAAGATAATAAATGCAAGCTATACATCCTTAATGTAAGCATAGATCTTGGGTTTGATAATCGTTCCAAAATAACCTAATATTAATGGCTGGAATCAATATCGTAGATATACAGGTGCGTAAATTTGCGTTGTCAATCAAATCCAGCTGAGACAATAATCAAATTAAGAACATAAATATCTACTTAAAGTTTATCAATATCTACAAATTGAAACTCCTAGAAGATTAAATGAATTAAACTTTGAGAGAAGCATCACTACAACCCATTAAATATGCGTCCCCAAAATCCGGTATACATATATAGTTTTGAACTCATAATGAGGTGTACATAGACAAAGATGTTCCTGATCTTAGGTACGCATAAAAACGTTCAACTGAGACAAAACCACTGACTGAATTGATAGCAATTTAATTACTAAAAAGCTGCTAGGTTGATAAGTGCAAGCTATACAACCATAATAGAACTTGAGTTAAATAATCGTATCGAAATAACTTTAGAGTAATGGCTAGAAACAATGTCGTAGATATGCTTGGAGCGAAATCATGCGTAGTGTATCAAATTCAGCAGCAAAAATAATCAAAATAAGGACATAAAAATCTAGTTAAGCATAAATAGTACCAACTATTAAAAATACCTAGAAAAATAAATGAATTAAACTTTGAGAGAAGTATCGCCACAACCCTGTAACTAAGCGTCCTCAAAATTCGGTATACATATATAGCTTTAAACTTATAATGAGGTGTACATAGACAAAAATGTTCCTAAAATTAGGTACGCGTGAAATAGTTTTTCTAAGAATGAACCGCTGACTAAAATAATAACAATTTACTTATTAAACAGCTTATTTAAGGTAATAAGTGAAAGCTATGCATCCTTAATAAAGGCATAGATCTTGGGTTTCATAATCGTTCCAAAATAACGTAATATTAATGGCTGGAAACCATATCGTAGATATTCAGGTGCGTAAATTTGCGTTGTCAATCAAATCCAGCAGAAGAAATAACGAAATTAAGAACATGAAAATCTAATTAAACATGAATGGTATCCACCATTTAAAACTTCTACAAGAATAAATAAATTAAACTTTCACAGTAAAGGCTAGAATCAATATCGTAGATATGCAGGTGCAAAAACCTGCGTAATTAATTGAATCTAGCAGCGGAAAAAAAAGAACATAAATGTCTACTCAAAGTTTATCAGTATCTACAAATTAAAACTCCTACACTGAAAAAAGATTCGTGCAGCAGCTTCCTTAGGAGCTGCTACATTTAGTGTTTGAGTTGCTGTTACTCGATCATCGAGGAGCTGCCCCTCGATAAAGGAGAGCTGCTACTCAAGGTATATTGTGTAGCAGGACCTCGATAATTTGGGTAGTAGATACTCTGCGGACGGCGATCTGCGCGAAAGGGTCAGATTAGGTTAGATTTTGGGGTTATGGTAGGAGATGGCTTGAAAGCGGGGCCAAAAGGAAGTGCATTTCGTTCATTTCCTCTAATATATATTAGAGGAAATATACGAAATGCACTTATGCATATGCATAATTGTTATTAAACAATTTTTATAAATAAATTATTAAGTGCAAAATTTCAGTCCGAGAATATTTTTATTATATTTAATGGCTTATTCTAAAAACAAAGTAATCGCATTAATTATTTCAGATATTGTTTACTTTTCAAGATATACGCGTTTGAAAATAAAACAAAAGTCATTTTTAGGCCTTTTTTAATCGCTTATTACTTCGGCCAAATTGAATATTGTTTAAATGTAAAAGGCATAAAATGTTAATCTGACATTTAATTTTAAAGTATATCTACTAACTTGAGACAAACATTTTATGCCTTTTACATTTAAACAATATTCAATTTTGTCAAAGTAATAAGCGCCCAAGAAAGGCCTAAAATTGCCTTTTTTTCATTTTCCAACGCGTATATCTTAAAAAGTAAACAATATATGAAAAAAATTAATGCGATAATTTTGTTTAGAATGTGCCATTCAGTATAAAAAAAATATTCTCGGACCAAAATTTTGCAATGATTAATTTATTTATAAAAATTGTTTATTAACAAACATGTCATTTCATAAATTTTATACTTCTTTATAATTAATAATATATAATAATTACTAAAATTTGCATTGAACATTTAAAGTTTTCTAATTTTAAAAACGGCTGATTCGCGACGTTTCGTAATTATTGAGCCGAGAATCTGTTCCCCGACAATTGAGAGGAACTGTTCCTCGATATGTTTTGAGTGGCTGCTCCTTGAATTTCGACAAGCAGCTTCTCGATGGCAGTTGTGGAGCTGCCGTACGACTTTGGGGGCACTACTCCACAAATCTTTTTTCAATGTAGAAGATTAAATAAATTAAACTTTGAGAGAAGCATTGCTACAACCCTTTAAATATACGTCCTTAAAATTCGGTATACATATATAGTATTGAACTTATAATGAGGTGTACATAGACGAAAATGTTCCTGATCTTAAGTACGCGTGGAACAGTTTTTTTAAGAATAAACCGCTGACTAAAATAATAACAATTTACTTATTAAACAGCTTTTAAGGTAATAAGTGCAAGCTATGCATCCTTAATGAAGGCATAGATCTTGGGTTTAATAATCGTTCCAAAATAAACTAATATTAATGGCTGGAAACAATATCGTAAATATGCAGGTGCGAAAACCTGCGTAGTTAATTAAATTCAGCGGCGAAAATAAAAAAAAGAACATAAATATCTACTTAAAGTTTATCAGTATCTACAAATTAAAACTCCTAGAAGAATAATTAAATTATACTTTGAGAGCAGCATCGCTACAACCCTTTACATATGCGTCCCCAAAATTCGGTATACATATATAGTTTGGAACTTATAATGAGGTGTACATAGACGAAAATGTTCCGAAAATTAGGTACGCGTGAAAAAGTTTTCTGAGAATAAACCGCTGACTTAAATAATAACAATTTACTTATTAAACAGCTTTTACGGTTATAAGTGCAAGCTATGCATCCTTAATGAAGGCATAGATCTTGGGTTTAATAATCGTTCTAAATTAACCTAATATTAATGGCTGGAAACAATATCGTACATATGCAGGTGCAAAAACCTGTGTAGTTAATTATATCTAGCAGCGAAAATAAAAAAAAGCATATGAATATCTACTTAAAGTTTATTAGTATCTACAAATTAAAACTTCTAGAAAATTAAATGAATTCAACTTTGAGAGAAGCATCGCTACAACCCTTTAAATATGCGTCCCCAAAATTCGGTATACATATATAGTTTTGAACTCATAATTAGGTGTACATAGACAAAGATGTTCCTGATCTTACTTACGCGTGAAACATTGTTCTAAGAATGAACCGCTGACTAAAATGATTACAATTCACTTATTAAACAGTTTTTAAGGTAATAAGTGCAAGCTATGCATCCTTAATGAAGACATAGATCTACGGTTTAATAATCGTTTAAAAATAACCTAATATTAATGGCTTGAAACAATATCGCAGATATGCAGGTGCGAAAACCTGCGTAGTTAATTAAATTCAGCGGCGAAAATAAAAAAAGAACATAAATATCTACTTAAAGTTTATCAGTATCTACAAATTAAAACTCCTAGAAGAATAATTAAATTATACTTTGAGAGCAGCATCGCTACAACCCTTTACATATGCGTCCCCAAAATTCGGTATACATATATAGTTTGGAACTTATAATGAGGTGTACATAGACAAAGATGTTCCTGATCTTAGGTGCGCGTAGAAACGTTAAACTGAGACGAAACCACTGACTGAAATGATAGCAATTAACTTACTAAAAAGCTGCTAGGTTGATTAGTGCAAGCTATACAACCTTAATGTGAGCATAGAACTTGAGTTAACTAATCGTGTCCAAATAACTTTAGAGTAATGGCTAGAAACAATCTCGTAGATATGCAGGTGCGAAATCATGCGTAGTGAATCAAATTCAGCAGTAAAAATAATCATAATAAAGACATAAAAATCTAGTTGAGCATAAATAGTACCAACTATATTAAAGACCTAGAAAAATAAATGAATTAAACTACAGAAAAGTATCGCCACAACCCTGTAACTAAGCGACCCCAAAATTCAGTATACATATATAGTTTTGAACTCATAATCAGGTGTACATAGACAAAGATGTTCCTGATCTTAGGTGCGCGTAGAAACGTTAAACTGAGACGAAACAACTGACTAAAATGACAGGAATTTACTTACTAAAAAGCTGCTAAGTTGATAAGTGCAAGCTATACAACCTTAATGAAGGCATAGATCTTGGGTTCAATAATCGTTCCAAAATAACCTAATATTAATGACTGGAAACTAAATCGTAGATATGCAAATGCGAAAACCTGCGTAATTAATTAAATCCAGCAGCGAAAGTAAAGAAAAGAACATAATATCTACTTAAAGTTTATCAGTATCTACAAATTAAAACTCCTAGAAGAATAATTAAATTATACTTTGAGAGCAGCATCGCTACAACCCTTTACATATGCGTCCCCAAAATTTGGTATACATATATAGTTTTGAACTTATAATGAGGTGTACATAGACAAAGATGTTCCTGATCTTAGGTGCGCGTAGAAACGTTAAACTGAGACGAAACCACTGACAGAAATGATAGCAATTAACTTACTAAAAAGCTGCTAGGTTGATTAGTGCAAGCTATACAACCTTAATGAGAGCATAGAACTTGAGTTAACAAATCGTGTCCAAATAACTTTAGAGTAATGGCTAGAAACAATCTCGTAGATATGCAGGTGCGAAATCATGCGTAGTGAATCAAATTCAGCAGTAAAAATAATCATAATAAAGACATAAAAATCTAGTTGAGCATAAATAGTACCAACTATATTAAAGACCTAGAAAAATAAATGAATTAAACTACAGAAACGTATCGCCACAACCCTGTAACTAAGCGACCCCAAAATTCAGTATACATATATAGTTTTGAACTCATAATTAGGTGTACATAGACAAAGATGTTCCTGATCTTAGGTGCGCGTAGAAACGTTAAACTGAGACGAAACAACTGACTAAAATGACAAAAATTTACTTACTAAAAAGCTGCTAAGTTGATAAGTGCAAGCTATACAACCTTAATGAAGGCATAGATCTTGGGTTCAATAATCGTTCCAAAATAACCTAATATTAATGACTGGAAACTAAATCGTAGATATGCAAATGCGAAAACCTGCGTAATTAATTAAATCCAGCAGCGAAAGTAAAGAAAAGAACATAATATCTACTTAAAGTTTATCAGTATCTACAAATTAAAACTCCTAGAAGAATAATTAAATTATACTTTGAGAGCAGCATCGCTACAACCCTTTAAATATGCGTCCCCAAAATTTGGTATACATATATAGTTTTGAACTTATAATGAGGTGTACATAGACAAAGATGTTCCTGATCTTAGGTGCGCGTAGAAACGTTAAACTGAGACGAAACCACTGACTGAAATGATAGCAATTAACTTACTAAAAAGCTGCTAGGTTGATTAGTGCAAGCTATACAACCTTAATGTGAGCATAGAACTTGAGTTAACAAACCGTGTCCAAATAACTTTAGAGTAATGGCTAGAAACAATCTCGTAGATATGCAGGTGCGAAATCATGCGTAGTGAATCAAATTCAGCAGTAAAAATAATCATAATAAAGACATTAAAATCTAGTTAAGCATAAATAGTACCAACTATATTAAAGACCTAGAAAAATAAATGAATTAAACTACAGAAAAGTATCGCCACAACCCTGTAACTAAGCGTCCCCAAAATTCGGTATACATATATAGTTTGGAACTTATAATGAGGTGTACATAGACGAAAATGTTCCGAAAATTAGGTACGCGCGAAAAAGTTTTTCTGAGAATAAACCGCTGACTTAAATAATAACAATTTACTTATTAAACAGCTTTTACGGTTATAAGTGCAAGCTATGCATCCTTAATGAAGGCATAGATCTTGGGTTTAATAATCGTTCTAAATTAACCTAATATTAATGGCTGGAAACAATATCGTACATATGCAGGTGCAAAAACCTGTGTAGTTAATTATATCTAGCAGCGAAAATAAAAAAAAGCATATGAATATCTACTTAAAGTTTATTAGTATCTACAAATTAAAACTTCTAGAAAATTAAATGAATTCAACTTTGAGAGAAGCATCGCTACAACCCTTTAAATATGCGTCCCCAAAATTCGGTATACATATATAGTTTTGAACTCATAATTAGGTGTACATAGACAAAGATGTTCCTGATCTTACTTACGCGTGAAACATTGTTCTAAGAATGAACCGCTGACTAAAATGATTACAATTCACTTATTAAACAGTTTTTAAGGTAATAAGTGCAAGCTATGCATCCTTAATGAAGACATAGATCTACGGTTTAATAATCGTTTAAAAATAACCTAATATTAATGGCTTGAAACAATATCGCAGATATGCAGGTGCGAAAACCTGCGTAGTTAATTAAATTCAGCGGCGAAAATAAAAAAAAGAACATAAATATCTACTTAAAGTTTATCAGTATCTACAAATTAAAACTCCTAGAAGAATAATTAAATTATACTTTGAGAGCAGCATCGCTACAACCCTTTACATATGCGCCCCCAAAATTCGGTATACATATATAGTTTGGAACTTATAATGAGGTGTACATAGACAAAGATGTTCCTGATCTTAGGTGCGCGTAGAAACGTTAAACTGAGACGAAACCACTGACTGAAATGAAAGCAATTAACTTACTAAAAAGCTGCTAGGTTGATTAGTGCAAGCTATACAACCTTAATGTGAGCATAGAACTTGAGTTAACTAATCGTGTCCAAATAACTTTAGAGTAATGGCTAGAAACAATCTCGTAGATATGCAGGTGCGAAATCATGCGTAGTGAATCAAATTCAGCAGTAAAAATAATCATAATAAAGACATAAAAATCTAGTTGAGCATAAATAGTACCAACTATATTAAAGACCTAGAAAAATAAATGAATTAAACTACAGAAAAGTATCGCCACAACCCTGTAACTAAGCGACCCCAAAATTCAGTATACATATATAGTTTTGAACTCATAATCAGGTGTACATAGACAAAGATGTTCCTGATCTTAGGTGCGCGTAGAAACGTTAAACTGAAACGAAACAACTGACTAAAATGACAGGAATTTACTTACTAAAAAGCTGCTAAGTTGATAAGTGCAAGCTATACAACCTTAATGAAGGCATAGATCTTGGGTTCAATAATCGTTCCAAAATAACCTAATATTAATGACTGGAAACTAAATCGTAGATATGCAAATGCGAAAACCTGCGTAATTAATTAAATCCAGCAGCGAAAGTAAAGAAAAGAACATAATATCTACTTAAAGTTTATCAGTATCTACAAATTAAAACTCCTAGAAGAATAATTAAATTATACTTTGAGAGCAGCATCGCTACAACCCTTTAAATATGCGTCCCCAAAATTTGGTATACATATATAGTTTTGAACTTATAATGAGGTGTACATAGACAAAGATGTTCCTGATCTTAGGTGCGCGTAGAAACGTTAAACTGAGACGAAACCACTGACTGAAATGATAGCAATTAACTTACTAAAAAGCTGCTAGGTTGATTAGTGCAAGCTATACAACCTTAATGAGAGCATAGAACTTGAGTTAACAAATCGTGTCCAAATAACTTTAGAGTAATGGCTAGAAACAATCTCGTAGATATGCAGGTGCGAAATCATGCGTAGTGAATCAAATTCAGCAGTAAAAATAATCATAATAAAGACATAAAAATCTAGTTGAGCATAAATAGTACCAACTATATTAAAGACCTAGAAAAATAAATGAATTAAACTACAGAAACGTATCGCCACAACCCTGTAACTAAGCGACCCCAAAATTCAGTATACATATATAGTTTTGAACTCATAATTAGGTGTACATAGACAAAGATGTTCCTGATCTTAGGTGCGCGTTGAAACGTTAAACTGAGACAAAACCACTGACTGAAATGATGGCAATTAATTTACTAAAGAGCTGCTAGGTTGATTAGTGAAAGCTATGCATCCTTAATCAAGGCATAGATCTACGGTTTAGTAATCGTTTAAAAATAACCTAATATTAATGGCTTGAAACAATATCGCAGATATGCAGGTGCGAAAACCTGCGTAGTTAATTAAATTCAGTGGCGAAAATAAAAAAAAGAACATAAATATCTACTTAAAGTTTATCAGTATCTACAAATTAAAACTCCTAGAAGAATAATTAAATTATAATTTGAGAGCAGCATCGCTACAACCCTTTAAATATGCGTCCCCAAAATTCGGTATACATATATAGTTTGGAACTTATAATGAGGTGTACATAGACAAAGATGTTCCTGATCTTAGGTGCGCGTAGAAACGTTAAACTGAGACGAAACCACTGACTGAAATGATGGCAATTAATTTACTAAAGAGCTGCTAGGTCGATTAGTGAAAGCTATGCATCCTTAATCAAGGCATAGATCTATGGTTTAGTAATCGTTTAAAAATAACCTAATATTAATGGCTTGAAACAATATCGCAGATATGCAGGTGCAAAACCTGCGTAGTTAATTAAATTCAGCGGCGAAAATAAAAAAAGAACATAAATATCTACTTAAAGTTTATCAGTATCTACAAATTAAAACATCTAGAAAATTAAATGAATTCAACTTTGAGAGAAGCATCGCTACAACCCTTTAAATATGCGTCCCCAAAATTCGGTATACATATATAGTTTTGAACTCATAATGAGGTGTACATAGACAAAGATGTTCCTGATCTTAGATGCGCGTTGAAACGTTAAACTGAGACAAAACCACTGACTGAAATGATGGCAATTAATTTACTAAAGAGCTGCTAGGTTGATCAGTGAAAGCTATACAACCATAATGTGAGCATAGAACTTGAGTTAACTAATTGTGTCCAAATAACTTTAGAGTAATGGCTAGAAACAATCTCGTAGATATGCAGGTGCGAAATCATGCGTAGTGAATCAAATTCAGCAGTAAAAATAATCATAATAAAGACATAAACATCTAGTTGAGCATAAATAGTACCAACTATATTAAAGACCTAGAAAAATAAATGAATTAAACTACAGAAAAGTATCGCCACAACCCTGTAACTAAGCGTCCCCAAAATTCGGTATACATATATAGTTTTGAACTCATAATCAGGTGTACATAGACAAAGATGTTCCTGATCTTAGGTGCGCGTAGAAACGTTAAACTGAGACGAAACCACTGACTGAAATGATAGCAATTAACTTACTAAAAAGCTGCTAGGTTGATTAGTGCAAGCTATACAAACTTAATTTGAGCATAGAACTTGAGTTAACTAATCGTGTCCAAATAACTTTAGAGTAATGGCTAGAAACAATCTCGTAGATATGCAGGTGCGAAAACCTGCGTAGTTAATTAAATTCAGCGGCGGAAATAAAAATAAAAGAACATAAATGTCTACTTAAAGTTTATCAGTATCTACAAATTAAAACTCCTAGAAGAATAATTAAATTATACTTTGAGAGCAGCATCGCTACAACCCTTTAAATATGCGTCCCCAAAATTCGGTATACATATATAGTTTGGAACTTATAATGAGGTGTACATAGACAAAGATGTTCCTGATCTTAGGTGCGCGTAGAAACGTTAAACTGAGACGAAACCACTGACTGAAATGATGGCAATTAATTTACTAAAGAGCTGCTAGGTTGATTAGTGAAAGCTATGCATCCTTAATCAAGGCATAGATCTACGGTTTAGTAATCGTTTAAAAATAACCTAATATTAATGGCTTGAAACAATATCGCAGATATGCAGGTGCGAAAACCTGCGTAGTTAATTAAATTCAGTGGCGAAAATAAAAAAAAGAACATAAATATCTACTTAAAGTTTATCAGTATCTACAAATTAAAACTCCTAGAAGAATAATTAAATTATACTTTGAGAGCAGCATCGCTACAACCCTTTAAATATGCGTCCCCAAAATTCGGTATACATATATAGTTTGGAACTTATAATGAGGTGTACATAGACAAAGATGTTCCTGATCTTAGGTGCGCGTAGAAACGTTAAACTGAGACGAAACCACTGACTGAAATGATGGCAATTAATTTACTAAAGAGCTGCTAGGTCGATTAGTGAAAGCTATGCATCCTTAATGAAGGCATAGAGCCGAGGTTTAATGATCGTTTAAAAATAACCTAATATTAATGGCTTGAAACAATATCGCAGATATGCAGGTGCAAAACCTGCGTAGTTAATTAAATTCAGCGGCGAAAATAAAAAAAGAACATAAATATCTACTTAAAGTTTATCAGTATCTACAAATTAAAACATCTAGAAAATTAAATGAATTCAACTTTGAGAGAAGCATCGCTACAACCCTTTAAATATGCGTCCCCAAAATTCGGTATACATATATAGTTTTGAACTCATAATGAGGTGTACATAGACAAAGATGTTCCTGATCTTAGGTGCGCGTAGAAACGTTAAACTGAGACGAAACCACTGACTGAAATGATGGCAATTAATTTACTAAAGAGCTGCTAGGTTGATTAGTGAAAGCTATGCATCCTTAATCAAGGCATAGATCTACGGTTTAGTAATCGTTTAAAAATAACCTAATATTAATGGCTTGAAACAATATCGCAGATATGCAGGTGCGAAAACCTGCGTAGTTAATTAAATTCAGTGGCGAAAATAAAAAAAAGAACATAAATATCTACTTAAAGTTTATCAGTATCTACAAATTAAAACTCCTAGAAGAATAATTAAATTATACTTTGAGAGCAGCATCGCTACAACCCTTTAAATATGCGTCCCCAAAATTCGGTATACATATATAGTTTGGAACTTATAATGAGGTGTACATAGACAAAGATGTTCCTGATCTTAGGTGCGCGTAGAAACGTTAAACTGAGACGAAACCACTGACTGAAATGATGGCAATTAATTTACTAAAGAGCTGCTAGGTCGATTAGTGAAAGCTATGCATCCTTAATGAAGGCATAGAGCCGAGGTTTAATGATCGTTCCAAAATAACCTAATATTAATGGCTCGAAACAATATCGCAGATATGCAGGTGCGAAAATCTGCGTAGTTAATTAAATTCAGCGGCCAAAATAAAAAAAAGAACATAAATATCTACTTAAAGTTTATAAGTATCTACGAATTAAAACTCCTAGAAGAATATATAAATTAGACTTTAATCACTTTACTTACTAAAAAGCTGCTAGGTTGATTAGTGCAAGATATACAACCTTAATGTTAGCATAGAACTTGAGTTAAATAATCGCATCAAAATAACTTTAGAGTAATGGCTAGAAACAATGCTGTAGATATGCAGGAGCGAAATCATGCGTAGTGAATCTAAGCGTCCTCAAAATTCGGTATACATATATAGTATTAAACTTATAATGAGGTGTACATAGACGAAAATGTTCCTAAAATTAGGTACGCGTGAAACAGTTTTTCTAAGAATTAATCGCTGACTAAAATAATAACAATTTAATTATTAAACAGCTTTTACGGTAATAAGTGCAGGCCATGCATCCTTAATGAAGGCATAGATCTTGGGTTTAATAATCGTTCCAAAATAACCTAATATAAATGGCTTAAAACAATATCGAAGATATGCAGGTGCGAAAACCTGCGTAGTTAATTAAATTCAGCGGCGGAAATAAAAATAAAAGAACATAAATGTCTACTTAAAGATTATCAGTATCTACAAATTAAAACTTCTAGAAGAATAATTAAATTAAACTTTGAGAGCAGCATCGCTACAACCCTTTAAATATGCGTCCTCAAAATTCGGTATACATATATAGTTTTGAACTCATAATGAGGTGTACATAGACAAAGTTGTTCCTGATCATAGGTACGCGTAAAACATTTTTTCTAAGAATGAACCGCTGACTAAAATAATGGCAATTCACTTATTAAACAGTTTTTAAGGTAATAAGTGCAAGCTATGCATCCTTAATGAAGGCATAGAGCCGAGGTTTAATGATCGTTCCAAAATAACCTAATATTAATGGCTCGAAACAATATCGCAGATATGCAGGTGCGAAAACCTGCGTAGTTAATTAAATTCAGCGGCCAAAATAAAAAAAAGAACATAAATATCTACTTAAAGTTTATAAGTATCTACGAATTAAAACTCCTAGAAGAATATATAAATTAGACAAACAAAAAATAAATTATGAACATAATATGATAATAATCATTAAATAAAAAATTAATGAAAAAACATACTTACCACTTTGCATAATTATACTGCAGGGATAAAGAATGCCATTTTTATATTTGGCTTTATTTTTTCTTTTATTTAGTTTAGACTCGTGGATAAGATCATAAATTCCGTCGTGAAATCGTATCAACAACATCGTGCGTACTCTGTGTTAATTTCTCGCACGTCCTTGCACGTTTTTGATACAAAATGTCTCGCACGTTCTTGCACGTTTTTATCCAAAGATACGATCATAAATTCCGTCGTGAAATCGTATAAACAACATCGTAAGGCACAGCAAAACGTCACGAGGACAATGGACATGTAACACATGAAGACTAGGGACCAGAATGAGTGCAGGAGCACGAACTAGATAGGAAAGTCACTAGATTTATAGTATACAATTTTGTACAGGCAGGCGGCGTTGCTGTCAATAGTGCATGAGTCAAATGTAGTTATGACTCTTGTTTACATGTTTTAATTGCAATAGAAATAGATTATAAAAGTAATATTCATAAATAAAAATAATTAAAATCTATTAAGTCACTGCAATAAAGCTGCCTTAGGATAATATATTGCACTCTTAATTGTTGTGTATGCAAGTAGCGATATATGTGTAAAATATACGCATTAATGCACAATTGAGAAAAGAACTATAATTTTTGTTTTTTATATACACTGTTTTATAATATTATTATGTGCATTTTATAATATAATATTGTGCAAATGATAGAATGAGCATTTTAAATAATTTATGCTTTAGTTCTATTTGTTTTTATGAAAGTTGTATTATTTCTATATATAAAAAAATTTCCGTCACCGTTTCTGCCGTTTAAAATTCCGGAACACTGTATGAAAGTGTGGAAAAAAGCTATATAGCATTGTGTTTATGCTCCTGGTTTTCATGGTGCAACATAAAAGGTCTTCTACAGAAAAGGAAGGAACAAATATGAAGAAGTAGAACAAATCTTAGAGCATATATACATATATAACAGCGCGCTGTTCCTTCTATCTGTTCCTGTTCAAGGATCCTCATATAAATTGATATACAAACCCATGTTATCGTTTAATATCTGTTCCTGTAACTGTTCCTGTTCTCTGTTCTTTTTAGCGTGTAACGGGCCTCCCTGCTGAAAAAAGTAAATAGAAATCGATTGAAATCAATTAGAATTCACCATTGAAGTCGATAAGATTTCAATTAACTTGAATAGTGAATCTTAATTCCACTTTTTGCATTAGAACTCGATAAAACAAGATAAAAAACGATAAGAATCGATATAAGTCGATAAAACTCAATATGAAAAATTACAATTAATAAATATAGACCATGATCTTCTTGAAATTCTATCAACTTCAATTGTAATTTTTCTCATTAAGTTTAATCGACTTATATAGATTTTTATCGTATTTTATCACGTTTTATCAAGTTTTAATGCAAAAAGTGGAATTAAGATTCACTATTCAAGTCGATGAGTGATTTAATCAACTTATATCGACCTTTTCCGGCAGGGCTAACAGGCGCGTAGAAAAATAACATTGATTACTATAACCATAATGACTCGGCTACAACAGACAGCTCTTACTCTAGAGTCTGGAGACTACAAGAAGTACGCGGTGTTGAAAATATTAAGATAATATTTTACATAAAATTTAATGTAAATATTTTGAATTTTTTCATGTAAAGTTTCAAGGTCATTAACAAAGTTGTAAAATTTGACAAAATGTTGTACGTCAAGATTAATCATATCTAAAAAAAATTGATCGCGCCATCTTTAAGGATAGTAAAGAGCCGTTCTGATTATCTGTTCATATTGTCACGTGATCTGTAAAAATGTATGAATTTCTAACCTTAAAAAACGTATATTTAGGGGACCCAACACCTTTAAAACCTAGGTATAAAAAGAATACTGAGAAAAATTTAATTTGAAATTATTTGAAATTTTTCACAGATATATTTAGCATAAATACCTTTAATTTTATCATGCTAAAACCTTCATATGAATGCAGGGATTTTAATGTTTAGAATATGTTGTACACATAAAAAGGTGCCACAATAACCGGAAAACTCAGTTTTTTCATCGCCTAATCATTTCTAAACATTCGAAAGTGTTGTGTCCCCTTAAGAAAATATATTATACGATAAAAAGAACGCGCAGAGCGCGTCTAAATTCGCTAGTGTGTAAAATATTACGGGAATTTAAATTTTACAATTTTATTCCCTACTGAAAAAAATCTTGAGATTAGTTGTGTGATTATTCGCGTAATTAATCGTAGCAATGATTGCGTGATTAATTGCATTAATCTATCGAACTTCTTTTGGCGTGATTAGCCAAACGATCAATCGTGCGATTCCTCTAAAATAAATTTTTTATAGTATATTATGACACTGATGTTGTGGAAGATAGTTTTCTACCTTGATCGAGGTTTTTCGAAAATCGAGCAAGGTAAAAACAGACCTCCCACAACAGTCTCATATGATATTTATAGAACGACAACCTCAAAATCGACAAGAAAGTTAGCATTTTGAGATTAGAGTGCTATAAATTTTAATTTAATAAAATAATATTCTTTAAAATGCAAAATTATTAAGCGGGGTTGTCGAAGAATGTGTTACAATGCGGATAGTAACACCTAAATCGGCAACCCCACTTAAGAGGATGTTGGCTCCAAAGCTTCGCAAATCCGCCACGGGGTATTTTGTTTTTCCAAACTTCTAGAAAAACAGAAAGTTCGATCAAATTTTTCTTTTGATAAAACGATTCATTAAACTTAACACTACGGCGCTACAGACTTGGTTTTTCATTCGCAAGCTTTATTTAAAAAGTTTTATGTACCCTAGTGGAAATGGATTTTGTGCCAAAGTGTGCTCTAGTGTGTCATAATGTCACAGTGTTCAAATTTAGAAATTTACTACACTTTAGCATACCTTGGTATACTTTGACATACTCCGGCACACTTTGGCACATTTTGAGACACATGGGTTTTTCGAAAAGTGAGGATTTAGAAAATTTTTGGACAACGTCTACAAAACCTGGATTCCCGGCGAATTTCTCTGTAGGGGCAGGTTTTTGGAATATTAACATCGGGCAGCAGCTTTAAGGCAATTAGGAGCAATTGCCTTAAAGCAGTTCATTAATATTGTAAAAGTATTAAGGGGTCCAGCCTGGGTTAAATCCTGCAAAAAACAACAAAATATTCGTTCGTTATAAAATTTTTCTTTTCACATAAATTAAAAAACAAAAAATATCTACTGAAAATATTTATAATATATACTCTTTTCACTGAAAAATTTATATATATCACCATACAAAATCACTCACCAAAATTCATGACATTTTACTATGTAAATAAGTGTTTTTAGTCACTTGCCACGGGTTTGTGACAGATCCGGACTGTCTTCTCTACTCTACCCAGGCTTAAAATGTATCTTAAACATGCCCCCTCAGACCTAATGAAAGACATTTCTAAAAAAATTTAATTAAATGTCGTTATCAACTATTACAGTGTTAAAAATATCAATTAAATTTATTAGCTAGGTATACATCGTATAGATAATAATATTTAATCAATATTTTTTAGAAATGTCTTTCATTAGGTCTGAGGGGGCATGTTTAAGGTAGATTTTAGCCCGGGTAAAGTAAAGAAGACGGTCCGGATCTTTCACAAACCCGTGGCAACTGACTAAAAACGCTTATTTAATTAGTAAAATGTCATGGATTTTAGTCAATGATTAGGTACGTATATATATCATATTTTCTGGTGGAAATAGTTTATATTGTAAATATTTTCAGTAGATTTTTTTTGTTTTTTAATTTATGTAAAAAGAAAAAAAAATTACTGACGGATATTTTGTTGTTTTTAAGTAGGATTTAACCCAGGCTGGACCCCTTAAGTATCTAAAGCTACTTGAAGTATATCAGTCTAAATTTTTGTATTAACTGTAACAAGTTCTTGTGGCTCAGTGGTAGAACTTCAGCTTACTAACCCAAAGGATCCAAGTTCAAGTTTTACCGTGTTAAAATATGGTACATTTGTATTGTACATTATCAAGTTCAAGCCAAGTTCAAAGTATACTGCCAAGTTCAGGCTAAGTTCAATATGAGAATAATGATATGTAGTATAGTGCGCGCTAGAATGAGTGAGCGCGGTAATAAGTGTGTGAGGGGACGCACACCTGTATGCCTCCCCTCTTCGCGGTATGTGCGTGGGAGTCACATGACCACTAGCGGTGATGAGACGATACCCTGATAGCACAGAACCGTTTAAAAACGTTTTACTCTAAACCATTTTAACGTTTGTAAATCTAGTTTAAAAAACGTTTTATTAACGTTTTAAAAACGTTGGAAATGTCCGCTTTTTTGAGTTATAATAAGCAATTAACCCTTTCATCAAACGAATGTGATGTTCTAAAGACAGTTGAAAAACGTTTTTGTAAAGGGTTTGTATGACGTTTATATGACATTTTATAATGGTTTTAAAAACGTGCATAAAATGTTTGTAAAACGTTTTGAAAAACTTTAATAAAAATTATTTAAACAATTTATAAAAAATGTTTAAATAGCATCCAAATGTAAAATAGTTGCCAATATTGGAAGTACCATCCAGATGGTACTTCCAATAATAATAGCTGTACATAGAAGACAAATAAATCCACATTAATTATTTAACCATTATCCTCTCTGTGTTAAACCTCATTTTCTAATCATACCGACGCTAGAATTTTTTTTTTAATTATTTATTGTTACGTACTTTAACTGGCCCTACTGAAAAAAATCAGGTGACAATCAGCTGATAATCAGCTGATAATCAGTTGATAATCATGCCAAAACGTCAGCTGATTATCAGATGATTTCAGCTCAATATTATTATTAAAGCTGATAGTTCATATTCGTTCATAAATATGCGTTTATATGAGATGATATGTTAATGATAATTAGGTGATAATCAGGTGATAATCATTCAAAATTTGTAATCTTTAATATATTTCTCATAAGTTGTTTAAAATAAGTATGGTTTATGAATTTTACATAATGAGGGCCAGTACTGGTGTTATACCATCATGATGATAACACGAAAACTCTGGCTGTAAGCTCCAATATTTTTGTTTTTCGATAATTTAATTAAAATAAAAAAATTTTTAAGTGTTGAAAAATAAAAATTTTGGACCTCACAGCCAGAGTTTTTGTGTTATCATCCTGATGGTAACACCAGTACTGGCCTTCATTATGTGAAATTTATACATTTTACTAATGATAAACAACTTATGAGAAATATATTAAAGATTACAAATTTTGAATAATTATCACCTGATTATCACCTAATTATCATTAACATATCATCTCATATAAACGCATATTTATGAACGAATATGAACTATCAGCTTTAATAAAAATATTGATCTGAAATCACCTGATAATCAGCTGACGTTATAGCATGATTATCAACTGATTATCAGCTGATTATCAGCCGATTATCAGCTGATTGTCATCTGATTTTTTTCAGTAGGGGGACTTTAAGCTCCAGGCGTGCCGTCGATATGACGACTTCGCGCAGTGGCAATGTATTGGCGCGCAGGTGGCGGGATATATCTCCTGTACCGAAGTGTGCCAAAGTGTGCTATAGTGACCAAAGTGTAATAAAGTGTGCTATGCTGTTATGCTATGCTGTGCCGTACTTTGTCGAAAAAGCGATGTTTGTTTCTGAAATACCCATGTGTGTCCAAGTGTGCCAAAGTGCACTTTGGCATACTTTAGCACACTATGGCACACTTTGGCATACTTTGACACACTTTCGCATGGTTTGCCATACTTTGGCTAACCTAATCATTTCCACCAGGGTAAAATAAGATTTTAAGACTGGCGCTGCAATCTTATGAGTGCGACGAAGTACGCGTCAATATCTGTTCGTATTTTAAGATTTTTGCAAATCCATCAATTGATATTTTGCATATCAATGTTACATATAAATAGTTACGAATTTCTATGAAACTTTTAGGAACGAAATTGATAATATTGTCCGTCCTAGGCACCAGGTACCTCGAGGGTTAGCAACGACGTTACTTTCAAAGTTAAACTAAAACTAAATAGATCAAGAATCAAATTGTGCATCCAAGCAATTTACAACTTATTATTTATCTTTTATTTGTTGTTTATTGTTGCTGCTAGATGTGATAAACCGTATTTATCTGCGTTATAGCAAACCAGTTAATTTCAAACATTTAATCAAGCCAAGTTTTATGCACATTGACGACACTTAACTAGCCCCTATCAGCTCCGAAACCGTTTATTCATCAGATTTTTAATATGTACACCTAATTATCAGTCCAAATCTATGTACGTATATCTAATTTTAAGTACGATTTCAAGAGTTGTGATGACGATTCGTACAGAGTTGAATTGAAGCTATCTTGATCAAGAACGATCAAGAACGTGACGACATTTAACTAGCTCCCATCAGCTCAAAAACAGTTTATTTATCAGATTGTTATCATATATTGTTTACTAGTTTATTCTTTGATACACATTTATACGTGTACCCCAGTTCAGGAACCTATTTATCTATGTACTTACAATAAGTCCAAATCTATGTACGCATACCGAATTTTGAGGACGCTTAATTCAAGGTTTGTGACGACGATTCGTTCAAAGTCAAATTAAATCTATCTAGACCAAGAATAAAATCATGCATCTAATTAATTTATAACTTAATATTTATCTTGTATTTTTTACTTATTTTTGCTGCTGGATTCAATTAACCGTGTTGGCACACTTTGGCACACTTTGGCACACTTTGACACACATGGATTTTTCGGGAATTAAGGACTTCGCACGTGCGAAAGATCTACGATATTTTTTCTAGCTATTACTATGAAATTATTTTGAAACAATTATACAAAACAAGTTCTATGCGTAAATTAACGTCGCATAGATTGCACTTATTAACATAAAAACTGATTATTAATTAAATTGTCATAATATCAGACAGCAGTGTTATCTCGTTAAACTGTTGTACGCGTACCTAAGTTCAGGAACATATTTGTTGATGTAGACCTCATTATAAATCCAAAACTATATATGTATACCGAATTTTGAGGACGCTTAATTCGAGGGTCGTCGTGATGCTTCCCTCAAAGTTTTGTTTAAATTATTTTCTCGGAGTTTTAAATTGTAGATACAATTTATGTTTTATTAGATTTGTATGTTTATATTTTGTTTATTTTCGCTTCTGGATACGATTAACTAAGCATGTTTTCGAACGTGCTAAAGATCTATAGTATTTTTTCTAGACATTACTACAAGGTTATTTTGGAACGATAATTTAAGCCATGTTCTATGCGTGAAGTAAGATCTTATAGATTGAACTTATTACCATAAAAACTGATTATTAATTAAATTGTCATAATATTAGACAGCAGTTTTATCTTAGTTAAAAATTTTTACACGTATCTAAGTTTAGGAACATATTTGTCGATGTACACCTCATTATAAGTCCAAAACTATATATGTATACCGAATTTTGAGGACGCTCAATCCGAGGGTCGTGGCGATGCTTCCCTCAAAGTTTTGTTTAAATTATTTTCTCTGAGTTTTAAATTGTGGATACAACTTATAAATTATTAGATTTTCATGTTCATACTTTGTCTATTTTCGCTTCTGGATTCGATTAACTAAGCAAGTTTTTGCACGTGCGAAAGATCTACGATATTATTTCTAGCCATTACTACAAGGTTATTTTGAAACGATTATTCAAGCCAAGTTCTATGCGTAAATTAACGTCGCATAGATTGCACTTATTACCATAAAAGCTGATTATTGATTTAATTGTCATAATATCAGACAGCAGTTTTATCTCAGTTAAACATTTTTACACGTACCTAAGTTTAGGAACATATTTGTTGATGCACACCTCATTATAAGTCCAAAACTATATATGTATACCGAATTTTGAGGACGCTCAATTTGAGGGTCGTCGTGATGCTTTCCTCAAAGTTTTGTTTATGTGATTTTCTCGGAGTTTTAAATTGTAGATACAATTTATGTTTTATTAGATTTGTGTGTTTATATTTTGTTTATTTTCGCTTCTGGATTCGATTAACTAAGCATGTTTTCGAACGTGCTAAAGATCTATGGTATTTTTTCTAGCCATTACTACAAGGTTATTTTGGAACGATAATTTAAGCCATGTTCTATGCGTGAAGTAAGGTCTTATAGATTGAACTTATTACCATAAAAACTGATTATTAATTAACTTGTCATAATATCAGACAGCAGTTTTATCTTAGTTAAAAATTTTTACACGTACCTAAGTTAAGGAACATATTTGTCGATGTACACCTCATTAAAAGTCCAAAACTATATATGTATACTGAATTTTGAGGACGCGCAATTCGAGGGTCGTGGCGATGCTGCCCTCAAAGTTTTGTTTAATTTATTTTCTCAGAGTTTTAAATTGTGGATACAATTTATGTTTTATTAGATTTTTATGTATATAGCCATTACTACAAGGTTATTTTGGAACGATAATTTAAGCCATGTTCTATGCGTGAAGTAAGATCTTATAGATTGAACTTATTACCATAAAAACTGATTATTAATTAAATTGTCATAATATTAGACAGCAGTTTTATCTTAGTTAAAAATTTTTACACGTATCTAAGTTTAGGAACATATTTGTCGATGTACACCTCATTATAAGTCCAAAACTATATATGTATACCGAATTTTGAGGACGCTCAATCCGAGGGTCGTGGCGATGCTTCCCTCAAAGTTTTGTTTAAATTATTTTCTCTGAGTTTTAAATTGTGGATACAACTTATAAATTATTAGATTTTCATGTTCATACTTTGTCTATTTTCGCTTCTGGATTCGATTAACTAAGCATGTTTTTGCACGTGCGAAAGATCTACGATATTATTTCTAGCCATTACTACAAGGTTATTTTGAAACGATTATTCAAGCCAAGTTCTATGCGTAAATTAACGTCGCATAGATTGCACTTATTACCATAAAAGCTGATTATTGATTTAATTGTCATAATATCAGACAGCAGTTTTATCTCAGTTAAACATTTTTACACGTACCTAAGTTTAGGAACATATTTGTTGATGCACACCTCATTATAAGTCCAAAACTATATATGTATACCGAATTTTGAGGACGCTCAATTTGAGGGTCGTCGTGATGCTTTCCTCAAAGTTTTGTTTATGTGATTTTCTCGGAGTTTTAAATTGTAGATACAATTTATGTTTTATTAGATTTGTGTGTTTATATTTTGTTTATTTTCGCTTCTGGATTCGATTAACTAAGCATGTTTTCGAACGTGCTAAAGATCTATGGTATTTTTTCTAGCCATTACTACAAGGTTATTTTGGAACGATAATTTAAGCCATGTTCTATGCGTGAAGTAAGGTCTTATAGATTGAACTTATTACCATAAAAACTGATTATTAATTAACTTGTCATAATATCAGACAGCAGTTTTATCTTAGTTAAAAATTTTTACACGTACCTAAGTTAAGGAACATATTTGTCGATGTACACCTCATTAAAAGTCCAAAACTATATATGTATACTGAATTTTGAGGACGCGCAATTCGAGGGTCGTGGCGATGCTGCCCTCAAAGTTTTGTTTAATTTATTTTCTCAGAGTTTTAAATTGTGGATACAATTTATGATTTATTAGATTTTTATGTATATATTTTGTTTATTTTCGCTTCTGGATTCGATTAACTATGCTTGTTTTTGCACGTGCGAAACATCTACGATATTTTTTCTAGCCATTACTACAAGGTTATTTTGGAACGATAATTTAAGCCATGTTCTCTGCGTAAAGTAATGTCTCATAGATTGCACTCATTACCATAAAAGCTGATTATTGATTAAATTGTCATAATATCAGACAGCAGTGTTATCTCGTTAAACTGTTGTACGCGTACCTACGTTTAGGAACATATTTGTCGATGTACACCTCATTATAAGTCCAAAACTATATATGTATTCCGAATTTTGAGGACGCTCAATTCGAGGGTCGTGGCGATGCTGCCCTCAAAGTTTTGTTTAATTTATTTTCTCAGAGTTTTAGATTGTGGATACAATTTATGTTTATATTTTTTTTATTTTCGATCCTGGATTTGATTAACTAAGCATGTTTTCGCACGTGCGAAAGATCTACGATATTATTTCTAGCCATTACTACAAGGTTATTTTGAAACGATTATTCAAGCCAAGTTCTATGCGTAAATTAACGTCGCATAGATTGCACTTATTACCATAAAAGCTGATTATTGATTTAATTGTCATAATATCAGACAGCAGTTTTATCTCAGTTAAACATTTTTACACGTACCTAAGTTTAGGAACATATTTGTTGATGCACACCTCATTATAAGTCCAAAACTATATATGTATACCGAATTTTGAGGACGCTTAATTCGAGGGTCGTCGTGATGCTTCCCTCAAAGTTTTGTTTAAATTATTTTCTCGGAGTTTTAAATTGTAGATACAATTTATGTTTTATTAGATTTGTATGTTTATATTTTGTTTATTTTCGCTTCTGGATACGATTAACTAAGCATGTTTTCGAACGTGCTAAAGATCTATAGTATTTTTTCTAGCCATTACTACAAGGTTATTTTGGAACGATAATTTAAGCCATGTTCTATGCGTGAAGTAAGATCTTATAGATTGAACTTATTACCATAAAAACTGATTATTAATTAAATTGTCATAATATTAGACAGCAGTTTTATCTTAGTTAAAAATTTTTACACGTACCTAAGTTTAGGAACATATTTGTCGATGTACACCTCATTATAAGTCCAAAACTATATATGTATACCGAATTTTGAGGACGCTCAATCCGAGGGTCGTGGCGATGCTTCCCTCAAAGTTTTGTTTAAATTATTTTCTCTGAGTTTTAAATTGTGGATACAACTTATAAATTATTAGATTTTCATGTTCATACTTTGTCTATTTTCGCTTCTGGATTCGATTAACTAAGCAAGTTTTTGCACGTGCGAGAGATCTACGATATTATTTCTAGCCATTACTACAAGGTTATTTTGAAACGATTATTCAAGCCAAGTTCTATGCGTAAATTAACGTCGCATAGATTGCACTTATTACCATAAAAGCTGATTATTGATTTAATTGTCATAATATCAGACAGCAGTTTTATCTCAGTTAAACATTTTTACACGTACCTAAGTTTAGGAACATATTTGTTGATGCACACCTCATTATAAGTCCAAAACTATATATGTATACCGAATTTTGAGGACGCTCAATTTGAGGGTCGTCGTGATGCTTTCCTCAAAGTTTTGTTTATGTGATTTTCTCGGAGTTTTAAATTGTAGATACAATTTATGTTTTATTAGATTTGTGTGTTTATATTTTGTTTATTTTCGCTTCTGGATTCGATTAACTAAGCATGTTTTCGAACGTGCTAAAGATCTATGGTATTTTTTCTAGCCATTACTACAAGGTTATTTTGGAACGATAATTTAAGCCATGTTCTATGCGTGAAGTAAGGTCTTATAGATTGAACTTATTACCATAAAAACTGATTATTAATTAACTTGTCATAATATCAGACAGCAGTTTTATCTTAGTTAAAAATTTTTACACGTACCTAAGTTAAGGAACATATTTGTCGATGTACACCTCATTAAAAGTCCAAAACTATATATGTATACTGAATTTTGAGGACGCGCAATTCGAGGGTCGTGGCGATGCTGCCCTCAAAGTTTTGTTTAATTTATTTTCTCAGATTTTTAGATTGTGGATACAATTTATGTTTATATTTTTTTTATATTCGATCCTGGATTTGATTAACTAAGCATGTTTTTGCACGTGCGAAAGATCTACGATATTATTTCTAGCCATTACTACAAGGTTATTTTGAAACGATTATTCAAGCCAAGTTCTATGCGTAAATTAACGTCGCATAGATTGCACTTATTACCATAAAAGCTGATTATTGATTTAATTGTCATAATATCAGACAGCAGTTTTATCTCAGTTAAACATTTTTACACGTACCTAAGTTTAGGAACATATTTGTTGATGCACACCTCATTATAAGTCCAAAACTATATATGTATACCGAATTTTGAGGACGCTTAATTCGAGGGTCGTCGTGATGCTTCCCTCAAAGTTTTGTTTAAATTATTTTCTCGGAGTTTTAAATTGTAGATACAATTTATGTTTTATTAGATTTGTATGTTTATATTTTGTTTATTTTCGCTTCTGGATACGATTAACTAAGCATGTTTTCGAACGTGCTAAAGATCTATAGTATTTTTTCTAGCCATTACTACAAGGTTATTTTGGAACGATAATTTAAGCCATGTTCTATGCGTGAAGTAAGATCTTATAGATTGAACTTATTACCATAAAAACTGATTATTAATTAAATTGTCATAATATTAGACAGCAGTTTTATCTTAGTTAAAAATTTTTACACGTACCTAAGTTTAGGAACATATTTGTCGATGTACACCTCATTATAAGTCCAAAACTATATATGTATACCGAATTTTGAGGACGCTCAATTCGAGGGTCGTGGCGATGCTTCCCTCAAAGTTTTGTTTAAATTATTTTCTCTGAGTTTTAAATTGTGGATACAACTTATAAATTATTAGATTTTCATGTTCATACTTTGTCTATTTTCGCTTCTGGATTCGATTAACTAAGCAAGTTTTTGCACGTGCGAAAGATCTATGATATTATTTCTAGCCATTACTACAAGGTTATTTTGAAACGATTATTCAAGCCAAGTTCTATGCGTAAATTAACGTCGCATAGATTGCACTTATTACCATAAAAGCTGATTATTGATTTAATTGTCATAATATCAGACAGCAGTTTTATCTCAGTTAAACATTTTTACACGTACCTAAGTTTAGGAACATATTTGTTGATGCACACCTCATTATAAGTCCAAAACTATATATGTATACCGAATTTTGAGGACGCTCAATTTGAGGGTCGTCGTGATGCTTTCCTCAAAGTTTTGTTTATGTGATTTTCTCGGAGTTTTAAATTGTAGATACAATTTATGTTTTATTAGATTTGTGTGTTTATATTTTGTTTATTTTCGCTTCTGGATTCGATTAACTAAGCATGTTTTCGAACGTGCTAAAGATCTATGGTATTTTTTCTAGCCATTACTACAAGGTTATTTTGGAACGATAATTTAAGCCATGTTCTATGCGTGAAGTAAGGTCTTATAGATTGAACTTATTACCATAAAAACTGATTATTAATTAACTTGTCATAATATCAGACAGCAGTTTTATCTTAGTTAAAAATTTTTACACGTACCTAAGTTAAGGAACATATTTGTCGATGTACACCTCATTAAAAGTCCAAAACTATATATGTATACTGAATTTTGAGGACGCGCAATTCGAGGGTCGTGGCGATGCTGCCCTCAAAGTTTTGTTTAATTTATTTTCTCAGAGTTTTAAATTGTGGATACAATTTATGTTTTATTAGATTTTTATGTATATAGCCATTACTACAAGGTTATTTTGGAACGATAATTTAAGCCATGTTCTATGCGTGAAGTAAGATCTTATAGATTGAACTTATTACCATAAAAACTGATTATTAATTAAATTGTCATAATATTAGACAGCAGTTTTATCTTAGTTAAAAATTTTTACACGTATCTAAGTTTAGGAACATATTTGTCGATGTACACCTCATTATAAGTCCAAAACTATATATGTATACCGAATTTTGAGGACGCTCAATCCGAGGGTCGTGGCGATGCTTCCCTCAAAGTTTTGTTTAAATTATTTTCTCTGAGTTTTAAATTGTGGATACAACTTATAAATTATTAGATTTTCATGTTCATACTTTGTCTATTTTCGCTTCTGGATTCGATTAACTAAGCATGTTTTTGCACGTGCGAAAGATCTACGATATTATTTCTAGCCATTACTACAAGGTTATTTTGAAACGATTATTCAAGCCAAGTTCTATGCGTAAATTAACGTCGCATAGATTGCACTTATTACCATAAAAGCTGATTATTGATTTAATTGTCATAATATCAGACAGCAGTTTTATCTCAGTTAAACATTTTTACACGTACCTAAGTTTAGGAACATATTTGTTGATGCACACCTCATTATAAGTCCAAAACTATATATGTATACCGAATTTTGAGGACGCTCAATTTGAGGGTCGTCGTGATGCTTTCCTCAAAGTTTTGTTTATGTGATTTTCTCGGAGTTTTAAATTGTAGATACAATTTATGTTTTATTAGATTTGTGTGTTTATATTTTGTTTATTTTCGCTTCTGGATTCGATTAACTAAGCATGTTTTCGAACGTGCTAAAGATCTATGGTATTTGTTCTAGCCATTACTACAAGGTTATTTTGGAACGATAATTTAAGCCATGTTCTATGCGTGAAGTAAGGTCTTATAGATTGAACTTATTACCATAAAAACTGATTATTAATTAACTTGTCATAATATCAGACAGCAGTTTTATCTTAGTTAAAAATTTTTACACGTACCTAAGTTAAGGAACATATTTGTCGATGTACACCTCATTAAAAGTCCAAAACTATATATGTATACTGAATTTTGAGGACGCGCAATTCGAGGGTCGTGGCGATGCTGCCCTCAAAGTTTTGTTTAATTTATTTTCTCAGAGTTTTAAATTGTGGATACAATTTATGATTTATTAGATTTTTATGTATATATTTTGTTTATTTTCGCTTCTGGATTCGATTAACTATGCTTGTTTTTGCACGTGCGAAACATCTACGATATTTTTTCTAGCCATTACTACAAGGTTATTTTGGAACGATAATTTAAGCCATGTTCTCTGCGTAAAGTAATGTCTCATAGATTGCACTCATTACCATAAAAGCTGATTATTGATTAAATTGTCATAATATCAGACAGCAGTGTTATCTCGTTAAACTGTTGTACGCGTACCTACGTTTAGGAACATATTTGTCGATGTACACCTCATTATAAGTCCAAAACTATATATGTATTCCGAATTTTGAGGACGCTCAATTCGAGGGTCGTGGCGATGCTGCCCTCAAAGTTTTGTTTAATTTATTTTCTCAGAGTTTTAGATTGTGGATACAATTTATGTTTATATTTTTTTTATTTTCGATCCTGGATTTGATTAACTAAGCATGTTTTCGCACGTGCGAAAGATCTACGATATTATTTCTAGCCATTACTACAAGGTTATTTTGAAACGATTATTCAAGCCAAGTTCTATGCGTAAATTAACGTCGCATAGATTGCACTTATTACCATAAAAGCTGATTATTGATTTAATTGTCATAATATCAGACAGCAGTTTTATCTCAGTTAAACATTTTTACACGTACCTAAGTTTAGGAACATATTTGTTGATGCACACCTCATTATAAGTCCAAAACTATATATGTATACCGAATTTTGAGGACGCTTAATTCGAGGGTCGTCGTGATGCTTCCCTCAAAGTTTTGTTTAAATTATTTTCTCGGAGTTTTAAATTGTAGATACAATTTATGTTTTATTAGATTTGTATGTTTATATTTTGTTTATTTTCGCTTCTGGATACGATTAACTAAGCATGTTTTCGAACGTGCTAAAGATCTATAGTATTTTTTCTAGCCATTACTACAAGGTTATTTTGGAACGATAATTTAAGCCATGTTCTATGCGTGAAGTAAGATCTTATAGATTGAACTTATTACCATAAAAACTGATTATTAATTAAATTGTCATAATATTAGACAGCAGTTTTATCTTAGTTAAAAATTTTTACACGTACCTAAGTTTAGGAACATATTTGTCGATGTACACCTCATTATAAGTCCAAAACTATATATGTATACCGAATTTTGAGGACGCTCAATCCGAGGGTCGTGGCGATGCTTCCCTCAAAGTTTTGTTTAAATTATTTTCTCTGAGTTTTAAATTGTGGATACAACTTATAAATTATTAGATTTTCATGTTCATACTTTGTCTATTTTCGCTTCTGGATTCGATTAACTAAGCAAGTTTTTGCACGTGCGAAAGATCTACGATATTATTTCTAGCCATTACTACAAGGTTATTTTGAAACGATTATTCAAGCCAAGTTCTATGCGTAAATTAACGTCGCATAGATTGCACTTATTACCATAAAAGCTGATTATTGATTTAATTGTCATAATATCAGACAGCAGTTTTATCTCAGTTAAACATTTTTACACGTACCTAAGTTTAGGAACATATTTGTTGATGCACACCTCATTATAAGTCCAAAACTATATATGTATACCGAATTTTGAGGACGCTCAATTTGAGGGTCGTCGTGATGCTTTCCTCAAAGTTTTGTTTATGTGATTTTCTCGGAGTTTTAAATTGTAGATACAATTTATGTTTTATTAGATTTGTGTGTTTATATTTTGTTTATTTTCGCTTCTGGATTCGATTAACTAAGCATGTTTTCGAACGTGCTAAAGATCTATGGTATTTTTTCTAGCCATTACTACAAGGTTATTTTGGAACGATAATTTAAGCCATGTTCTATGCGTGAAGTAAGGTCTTATAGATTGAACTTATTACCATAAAAACTGATTATTAATTAACTTGTCATAATATCAGACAGCAGTTTTATCTTAGTTAAAAATTTTTACACGTACCTAAGTTAAGGAACATATTTGTCGATGTACACCTCATTAAAAGTCCAAAACTATATATGTATACTGAATTTTGAGGACGCGCAATTCGAGGGTCGTGGCGATGCTGCCCTCAAAGTTTTGTTTAAATTATTTTCTCTGAGTTTTAAATTGTGGATACAACTTATAAATTATTAGATTTTCATGTTCATACTTTGTCTATTTTCGCTTCTGGATTCGATTAACTAAGCAAGTTTTTGCACGTGCGAAAGATCTACGATATTATTTCTAGCCATTACTACAAGGTTATTTTGAAACGATTATTCAAGCCAAGTTCTATGCGTAAATTAACGTCGCATAGATTGCACTTATTACCATAAAAGCTGATTATTGATTTAATTGTCATAATATCAGACAGCAGTTTTATCTCAGTTAAACATTTTTACACGTACCTAAGTTTAGGAACATATTTGTTGATGCACACCTCATTATAAGTCCAAAACTATATATGTATACCGAATTTTGAGGACGCTCAATTTGAGGGTCGTCGTGATGCTTTCCTCAAAGTTTTGTTTATGTGATTTTCTCGGAGTTTTAAATTGTAGATACAATTTATGTTTTATTAGATTTGTGTGTTTATATTTTGTTTATTTTCGCTTCTGGATTCGATTAACTAAGCATGTTTTCGAACGTGCTAAAGATCTATGGTATTTTTTCTAGCCATTACTACAAGGTTATTTTGGAACGATAATTTAAGCCATGTTCTATGCGTGAAGTAAGGTCTTATAGATTGAACTTATTACCATAAAAACTGATTATTAATTAACTTGTCATAATATCAGACAGCAGTTTTATCTTAGTTAAAAATTTTTACACGTACCTAAGTTAAGGAACATATTTGTCGATGTACACCTCATTAAAAGTCCAAAACTATATATGTATACTGAATTTTGAGGACGCGCAATTCGAGGGTCGTGGCGATGCTGCCCTCAAAGTTTTGTTTAATTTATTTTCTCAGATTTTTAGATTGTGGATACAATTTATGTTTATATTTTTTTTATATTCGATCCTGGATTTGATTAACTAAGCATGTTTTTGCACGTGCGAAAGATCTACGATATTATTTCTAGCCATTACTACAAGGTTATTTTGAAACGATTATTCAAGCCAAGTTCTATGCGTAAATTAACGTCGCATAGATTGCACTTATTACCATAAAAGCTGATTATTGATTTAATTGTCATAATATCAGACAGCAGTTTTATCTCAGTTAAACATTTTTACACGTACCTAAGTTTAGGAACATATTTGTTGATGCACACCTCATTATAAGTCCAAAACTATATATGTATACCGAATTTTGAGGACGCTTAATTCGAGGGTCGTCGTGATGCTTCCCTCAAAGTTTTGTTTAAATTATTTTCTCGGAGTTTTAAATTGTAGATACAATTTATGTTTTATTAGATTTGTATGTTTATATTTTGTTTATTTTCGCTTCTGGATACGATTAACTAAGCATGTTTTCGAACGTGCTAAAGATCTATAGTATTTTTTCTAGCCATTACTACAAGGTTATTTTGGAACGATAATTTAAGCCATGTTCTATGCGTGAAGTAAGATCTTATAGATTGAACTTATTACCATAAAAACTGATTATTAATTAAATTGTCATAATATTAGACAGCAGTTTTATCTTAGTTAAAAATTTTTACACGTACCTAAGTTTAGGAACATATTTGTCGATGTACACCTCATTATAAGTCCAAAACTATATATGTATACCGAATTTTGAGGACGCTCAATTCGAGGGTCGTGGCGATGCTTCCCTCAAAGTTTTGTTTAAATTATTTTCTCTGAGTTTTAAATTGTGGATACAATTTATGTTTTATTAGATTTTTATGTATATATTTTGTTTATTTTCGCTTCTGGATTCGATTAACTATGCTTGTTTTTGCACGTGCGAAACATCTACGATATTTTTTCTAGCCATTACTACAAGGTTATTTTGGAACGATAATTGAAGCCATGTTCTCTGCGTAAAGTAATGTCTCATAGATTGCACTCATTACCATAAAAGCTGATTATTGATTAAATTGTCATAATATCAGACAGCAGTTTTATCTCGTTAAACTGTTGTACGCGTACCTACGTTTAGGAACATATTTGTCGATGTACACCTCATTATAAGTCCAAAACTATATATGTATTCCGAATTTTGAGGACGCTCAATTCGAGGGTCGTGGCGATGCTGCCCTCAAAGTTTTGTTTAATTTATTTTCTCAGAGTTTTAGATTGTGGATACAATTTATGTTTATATTTTTTTTATTTTCGATCCTGGATTTGATTAACTAAGCATGTTTTCGCACGTGCGAAAGATCTACGATATTATTTCTAGCCATTACTACAAGGTTATTTTGAAACGATTATTCAAGCCAAGTTCTATGCGTAAATTAACGTCGCATAGATTGCACTTATTACCATAAAAGCTGATTATTGATTTAATTGTCATAATATCAGACAGCAGTTTTATCTCAGTTAAACATTTTTACACGTACCTAAGTTTAGGAACATATTTGTTGATGCACACCTCATTATAAGTCCAAAACTATATATGTATACCGAATTTTGAGGACGCTCAATTTGAAGGTCGTCGTGATGCTTTCCTCAAAGTTTTGTTTATGTGATTTTCTCGGAGTTTTAAATTGTAGATACAATTTATGTTTTATTAGATTTGTATGTACGAGGAGAGAGAAGAGACGGATAGGTTGCTGTTGCACTCTTTATTGTTCCGTAATATTGGAGCTCCGCTCGCTAGGAGTGTCGCCGGTAGTCTGCCCGCTCGCTCGTCGACGCGACTCGTCGACGGTGAGCGGTTCCACGTGCCGAAGTGCAGCGTTGCACTTCTGCACGCGGAAACTTTCGGGCCGTGGTGTTCTAATGCTGACAATGCGTCTGGTGCATCGCCGGAAACGCAGGCCATCGGAGATGCCGCCGGAGAGCCCAAAGCTCGTCCGTGACACGTCCGAGGTCGCGTGGGCAGACGTCCCCGTCGCCCGAAAAAAAAAACAGAACCTATGCAAAAAAAATTGGTTAGAACACTGCGCCGAAAAGTGCATATGTATGTCAGTTTTGTGTGAATGTGTGCGTATTTATGCGTGTGTGTGTCCCCGTTTGAATTATGAGGGTGTGTGAGTTCGTTCTCTTCCGTCCTCTGCGTGCAAGACGCTAGATGAATGTGTTTTGTGTGTGTGTGTGTGTGTGTATGTGTGGGTGTGTGCATGTAAACGCGGATGTTGTTCCTTAGCAGCCGCTGCTACTTTACAAATTGTATGGATCGAAGCTCCTGTATGTACATAATTCTATTCCTTAATACTAGATGTGCGGTAGACTGGATAATAATTCCGCTGATTATTCTACGAGATAAGTAATATTTTATGAACAATTGATTAACCATTATTTTGTTTTACACCAAAATATTAATACTAATAATAGTACCCCTGAAATAATCGAATACAGTAATATATAAAACCCATAAAGCTAATAAATGGTAATGTAGGTTACATAATGGATTATTTAATGATAATATTTTAATTTTCTAATTCCTGAAAAAGAAGCATTCGTTATTATTATAGTAGAGAGCGTTTAAGCTTTTGCGCGGCTAGTGTCGTTTCAGTACTAGTCGCAATTTGGCTTTATTTTATTTTTTTTTTTTGCTGTGAATGGTGTACAGAGGGAAAAGGAAATTGTTTGTGAACGTTGCGTAGATGGCAGATCTAGTCACGGCTCCTAGCCCGATTCATCTCCCTCAAGGTTTGCAGCTCTAGCTGTTTTTCCTGCTGCTTAATTAGCTTGCGCGTTGACTGACCGGCGCGACGCTTTTTGATGGTCCATACGCCACTTATGATTACAATTATTATTATTACAACCGTCCAGCTTGAGTAGCTGAATTTTGACGTGAAGCTTGACAAATTCTCTAGCTCGAATGACTTTTCTTTGCGATCCGCGATTTCGCGTGCCTTTGTTGTTATATCGCGAAGAGCCGTACCAGTTTCCAAGGTTTCGAATTTTACGCCGTGCGAGTTTTCCGCTCGATTTTTGGCTTCGATCTCGATTGCTTGTTGCAGTTCGATCGCTTTGCCTTCGATATTACCTATTTCGGTTAGCATTGCGGAGACGTTGAATACGACTATATCGAAAACTGATGCGTTTGCGTAAGATGTTAGCGATTGCGAGGCGGCCAAGTGTGCGTTCGCCGTGTGCGCTGAGCACCCTGGGCGTAACTCGAGTACCCCTGTGCCACTTATTTCAGATGTTATTTGTTCGGCTCGCTGGCACTGTATGTAAATGTTCTCTGCATTGCTGACGGAAAAAATCCAGGCATTTGTTTTATGGAGTCTGAGCCACACCGTGTCACGTAGCTGTTTTATTCGAATATCACAGTGTTCGGCCTTTCCCAGCGCGTGCCCTGACGCGATTTTGATTTCGCATGCGCCGTTGCTTCGAATTTCCCTAATTGGTTCAGGGTTAACTGCAATTAGCAGGTCGCCGAGCTTGCGTAGCTTATTGATTCGTTCAGGTGGTATAGGCATGTACGATCTGTTAGATTCGCTTACTGCGAAGAAATGAAATTCGGGCCAAATATAGGCCGCGATGTTTGGAATATTTAACGCGCGCTGCACAGATGGCAGCGGTGAGGCTTTAAATAAATTAAATTTTTGGATATCTAAGAGCGGGATGGCTATCTGGTACACCAGGTGACTGTTGACCAGTAGTACCGTTACTTTGGATATTTTAAGGATTGGTATGGCGGAGAAGTTGCCGTCTGGCGCGGGAAATTTTGCATTCGCGATAGTGTTGGCTGCTGTTTTCGCCGCGTATAATAGCGTTTCTGGTGGCATAATCCGCGGATGAACCATGCCCTGTGTCGCGAACAAAATTGCATCTGTCAGGACTTCCGTGTCCAATTTAAATTGCAGTAGGTTGTCCTTTACGGTTTGTACCGCACTGCGTATCGCGATCTCGTTGTCCGATGTGATTGATTTGTTTATTAGGACGGCTGTTGTAGCTTCCAGCCTTGTCAACTTTTTATCCAAGTTGGATAAGGCACGATCGATAATCTCTGTTTGGTTCGCCAACAGCGCCGCAGTGATTTTGGTATCGTTTGCTATGGCTCTGACGGCCTCTTGGATTTCTGCTTCGTCGGCTTCTGTTAGCGTGCCAAACAGAAATTTGTGTATCGTACCGATAAACGGAAGTAGCGATCTTCGTGCGCGGCGTGGTTCATCCCCGATATTATGTACCAGTAATAAATCCATGACCCTTCCCGCCTGGCGTACGGCTTCTTTGACCGCTTGCTGCAACTCCCCAATTTCGCAATGAGGGCCGCATGCGTGCGCCACTAACGCAGTGTGTTTTTCTAGCGTTTCGCTCGCTCTGAAGTATGGTCGTAGGTCCACTTTCTGGATTAGCTTCCAGTCTGTGCTGGACGTAGCGAGTGGTGCGATTTTTTCGGTGATAAGGCCTACATTTTCTCCCAGTAGGCGAATGAATGGGGCCGATCCAGGGTCAGGGATCGCGTTGAAGTTCTCCTGGCGGCTTCCCGCGGCTACCCTAAAATATTAGTTGGCGTTAGTTTTTGTTGCCAGTAGCTCGCTGGCGCATGTAGCGAGTCGCCGGAGATTGATCTCTATGGGGCATAAATGTTACGTCTTTTTTTTTTTTTTTTTTTTTTTTTTGAGCGGTCGGAACGTCCGGTGCCGCGAAAAAAAAACAGAAAAAAAAAAGTCCTGTTCCTACTCTTCTTCCGACGCGTTCATCTGCCTGGCTAATTCACTCGGCCGCTTTAATTTGTTCATGTGCACAGTCTTTGTGATCTCGTCGTTGCGTATCGTCACGTTGTGCGTTTTTCTGTTAATGTCGATGATTTCAAATGGCCCGAGGTACTCGATCGCGTCCAGCTTTCCCTTTTTGGGTTCTTTTAGCAAAAAGACGGTTTCGCCCTCCCGGAAGTGTTTCGTGTTAAGTTTCCGGTCGTAGTAGTGTTTTGATCGGTACTTCGACTGGACCAGATTCATGGCCGCGGTCGTCTGTAGGGCTGTCAAATTCATCGTCATTTCGTCAATGTATTGGTTGTATGTAACGTCGTCGGTACTTGGCGAGAAGCTAGACGGAGTGCGAGGTTTTGTACCGAAGAGCAGCTCGTGAGGCGAGTAACGAGTGCTCTCGTGTTCCGTGCAGTTGTATGCGTGTTGGCAAATCGCTGTCCACTCGTCCCATCGCGTCGTATCTTTCACGTATTTTCGCAAGTATTCCGTTAGCGTGTGGTGCATTCGCTCTATTGAGCCATTTGATTGCGGATGGTACGCTGTAGTGCAGAACTTTTTAATTTGAAAGATTTTCGCGAGCTTTTCTAGCACCCGGTTCTGGAAGTGAGAGCCCTGGTCCGTTACGATAGCGGCAGGTGGCCCGAATACGCAGATGACTTTTTCCGTTAGGGCTCGCGCCACTTCGTCGGCGCTTGCATGCTTAGTGGGGATTAAAATGATATACTTCGTTAGCATATCTTGGATAGATAAAATGTACCTATTCCCGCGCCTCGAATTCTCCAAGGGCCCGTAAAAGTCTAGCGCTATCTGCGTGAATGGAGTTGATGGCGTGTTACTTATCAGCATCGGCAAGCGAGTTTTTACGCGGACCAGTTTGTTGCTTTGACAGACGGCACATCGGGCGACGAATTGGTTAATATCTGGGCGCATATTGCGCCAGTAAAAATCATTCGCAATTTTGCTATATGTCTTCGTCATTCCGCGGTGTCCGCCCATCGCCGCTATGTGGTATTCTTGGATTAATTTAAAGCGCTCGTTAACCGGGGGTACCGGCAGGTTATTCTTATAAAGTACCGCGGCCACGCGCTTGTTCATGAAAGTGGTGTCGAATAATTCTATTAATTTTGTCCATTCGACCGGTGTCAGCATTTCGAGATCTCGGATTAACGCTACGCTGTTCAAGCCCCTAGCTACCAAGACGTTCTTTAGGTTACGCAAGCATTTTATTAGATCTACGCGTAGGGGGCGATCGTCGAAGTGCGCTTTGATATAAACCCCGATCACGCTAAATCCTTTACCGTCGATGATGTTTATTTCACCAATTCCGAACTTTTTGTTTTCCAAATCTGCCGGGTTTATATAGCCTCGTTCGACGAGCGCCTCCTGTACTTCCGTCGCTAAATAATTGTCAGACGAAGTTAGGTAAACTAAGTTTTCTTGATAACGTAAGGGGTGCTCGTTCAAGGACTGCATGTGAACGAAGGGCTGGGGTTCTTGGCCGTCGGGAATAGCCCAAGGTGGCTTCTCGCGCGGAGGCCTGGCTCCGGCCACGACGTACCGTTTCATTTTTGGGTGCGATAACGCTGCACTTACAGCGGCAGCTGTCTTTTCGTCATCGCTCGTGGCGATGCTATTGCCCGCGTCACTAGTGCGCTTCGTTGCGGACATGCTTGCACCAAAATTCGGGCTTGAAAGAATAGGCGCGTCCTCGCGGTTGTCCCGCAAGTTCATCTGTGGCGGGCTTTCTGGACCGTTTGGGTGGCTTTGGTTTTGCGGAGGGGCGTCTGCGCATGATTTGTCGGAGTTATCGAAGCTCGAAATTCTAGTTCTCGTTGGTGAGGCGATAGATGTGGCTGGGTTGAGGACTAGCGACACGTTGCTTATGTTTGGAGATTCGCTCATAGCCTGAGTTGGCTGGGCAAACGGGTCTGGGCTAGTGCATGTCGCGATTATAATATTGCTCCCCACGCTCATGGCCGATTCGGCGCCACTCCTGTCGCATTCCTTGCGGGCTTCGTGTTCCGATAAATCCGGCTTAACGCGCTGTTTCCGTCTTTCCGCTTTTTTCCTTCCGAATACCAGCGACTTTGCGCTCGAGTGGCTACCGTCACTCGTGGGCGATGGATCTCGCTGTCGTTTCGTGGGCTTCGCGGTTGGCGGCGGCGCGTTTATGCGGATGTACGGCGTAAAATGCTGACCCGTCAAGTTAAGGTGCAGAAATTCTTTTGCCCCGCTCGACAACATGTGACAGAATATGCGATGTTTGTTCGGTAAATCATAATGAATGCATATATTAAAATTAAACTCTTGCGCGAACAGGTAGGCGCAATCGACGGTGCCGTATTCATTTTTGGATTTAAGTATCCTCATGGTTTCGGATGGTTCGCCACAGGAATTTATTGCGGGCGATTTAAGCAGATGTTTCCTGAGGTCTATTGCCGAGATATTAAGCTTCGCTGCTTTAATCAGCGAAAAGAACAGGCAGTTCCCTGGGGGCGAGCTTGGTATATCATCCGAGCGTACCAGCTCTACGTGCGGTTCGGCGCAACGCTTTTTCCGTATATATGTACGCATAAGCACGTTTCCCGAACTAACCGACGAGTTTTCGGCGGACGGATCGGGTTTGCGATCGTAATTTCGTGGTATGCCCGCGAAATCCTCGAAGGGGCCGACGTCTCCAGATTCTGACTCGTCAGCGCTCTGATGCGCGAGCGCCTTCGTTCCGCTTCCTGGTTCGGATGTCTTCTCTCGTGTCTGTAGTTCTCCGTTTCTCGAAATCTGACCTTCCATTCCGGCAGCTGCGCTCGTTTTTCGCGCGCGCGGCGTTTTGCTTTTTTCTAAAGTATTCGACGCTCGCGCGTTGTCGTTCGGAATTTCCGGCGTTTCAATTACCAAGCTGTCGTTTGTTTTTCCTTTTTCGGACGCTACGGATGGTTCTGCCTCGTATATATTAATTTGCATCCCGTCTCTACCCTTGATCTCCTTTTCTTCAATATTCATGACGAGTTTCTTTTGAAATTTACCGTTGCATAATTGCCATATTTCTGGAGTACAGGTTTTGACCGGAGAGCCGTGTGGACGCGGCGCGTGTTCGTTGCGCGGCGCCGTGACTTTATTAGTGTCGACTCTGGGCGTGTGCGATACGCTCGCCTCGCGTTGGTCCGGATTTCTCGCGTGCATACGTCGAGGAAGTTCGGGTGAGCTTATCTTGCTCCGTATTGACGCCTCGTCAGCGATCACGGGTTTAGCGGGGAATTTGAATGATTGGAGTGGCTCTATTTCCGGCGCGACTCCTGATGCTTGCATTACGTCGCCTTCGTCACTGCTGCTCGTGCTGCTGGGCGAATAGGGCTTGCGCGATATTTGGCTTTGGCTGGCTTTTGCCTTGCGCGTTACGACGCTCAGTGGCGCTACGTAATTTAAATATTTTTTTGCCCCAGGGGGTAGGATTACTCCGCAGCTCGAGCTATTTGAAACGACCGATTGCACTGTACTCATAGTTGCGTCGGAGTCTGGCTCTTTTCCGAAGTCCATTGCGGCCGTAGATTGCACGATTCGCGGCGACGCTCTGAATTCGATTGATTCCGCGAGTATTTTCCTTATGCGCTCGCGCTCGGTTTTCGACAATGTATATCTATTTTTACCAGCTTTCTTTAACGAAGTATTAGTCAAAATGCAATCAAATCTCGTGGAATCTTGGTAGTCCAACTCGTATGTGAATTTACAGTTTTTAATTTCGGTAAACCATTGAATTTTGATCACATCGTCGCCGTGGTAAATGTCGTGGAGCGCGCGGCATAGGTAAAAGTCTTCAAATTCGTTTCTTATGGCTAAAGTTTCTCCGGCTTTGTAAATCAGCGCGGCGTCATTGCATTTTTTCTTTAATTCGCTTGTTTTCCTTGACTCATCAGAGTCCGATATCGCTTGTTTCGTTTTTTTATTTTTATTCACGCCTAGCTGTTTGATCGCTCGCGCGCGGAAAATTCTACCGGGCGGTGCGCCGGCTTCCTCGTCGGGGTCCGCCTCGATTTGTTTTTCTGCTAATTCGTATAGTTCTAGTCGTGGTAAATCGGGATTAGTTTCACCCGGTTTGAGTATTGGATTGCGCGAAAGCGCGTCGGCGTTCGCATTTTTGTTGCCCGGACGGTATATTATGTCGAAATCATATCCGACAAGGGCCGCTTTTAGACGGTTAAATCTTAGGTCCGGTTTTTTCGATATGTGGAAGTGTTTGAGCGCCTGGTGATCCGTGACTATCGTGAATTTTCGGCCGTATAAATAATGCCGAAATTGCTCTTTGGCAAACATGATCGCGAGTAATTCTTTATCGTAAATAGGATATTTTAATTCACTCCCCTTAAGACAGCGAGAAGCGTACGCGCATGGCTGGTCTATTCCCAACTTTCCCTGGCTTAGGATGGCGCCTAGGGCAAAGTCGCTCGCGTCGGTTGTTACGATAAAGGGTTGCTCGAGATCTGGCGACTTTAGGACCGGTTCCTTGCACATTAACATTTTTAATTCGTCGAACGCGGCTTGCTCTTCTGCTCCCCATACAAATTTCGTGTCTTTCTTTAGGAGCTTGAACAGCGGATATGCCACTTTCGAGAAGTTCTCTATAAACCTCCTATAGTAGCTGAACAGGCCTAGGGCCTGCTTAAGCTTTTTGGGATTAGTAGGTACCGCGTATTCCGCCATTGCCCTTATTTTCTGGGGATCGGTTTTAATGAAGCCTCCGCCTACGATGTGGCCGAGTACATGCGCCTCTCTCTTTAGAAACTGGCACTTCCTCGGCTCCACCGTCATGTTGGCGTCTAGTAGTCTTTTCAATACCCGGCGGAGACGTACTCTATGTTCGTCGAGAGTCTCGCTGAATATCATAAGATCATCTAGGTATATTTCGACCTCGTCTCCTTGGAGTCCGGCCATTGCCAGAGACATAGCGCGTGTGAACGTTATGGTGGCTTCCTTCAGCCCCATAGCCATTCTATTAAACTGTAATAATTGATTCCCGTGTCTGCCGTCCGGCGCGTAGAATGCGGTTAAATGCGCGGAATCGGGATGCATTTCTATCTGGTGATAGCCTTGTTTTAGGTCCATCACCGTTATATAGTTGGCGGATGCAAGGTGCTCAAGAATATCACTAGTAAAGGGTAAGGGATGGCAGCTTCCCTCTGAAATTTCGTTTATCGCCCGGAAGTCGGTTACTAGCCTGAATTTTCGGTTACCATTCGCGTCCGGTTTTTTTGGGACAATCCAAAGCATTGAGGAATAGTCCGAATTTGAAGGCACGACGATATCTTGTTCGCGAAGCTTCTGCAACTCGCGGATCATGTGTTCTTTGAGCGCGGGCGGGAATCTAAAGCGTTGGCATTTTACCGGTTTGTTTGACTTTAATATGATTTTATGCTGTAGAAGGTGTGTAGCCGGTAGCGGTTCTCCTTCGAGACCAAATACGCCCGAGTATTCGTCTATTATTTCGCGAATATATTCAACTTCTTCCGCGTTACATCCCTCCAAATCGGCCAATTGTAAAATCTTTTCGACCCGTTCGAGCCTGGCCTTATTGTTTGCGCGCATTTTTCGTTTAATGTATTGACTTCTCTATATTTTTGTTCTAATTTATTCGCGTCGAACATGCGTCTTAGACTTGCCGAAAATTCTGCAACCCGGTCAGGTGAGCCGTCCCCATCGGCTTGATATAGTGGATGTGCTGCGATTGTTTCGCATTCTTGTAAATCCACTATCGGGCTGGCAACCGATACTTCCGTATCCCCAATGTTTATGCATTCTGCGAATATGCGCCCGTTTCGATTTTCCGCGACAAAATTCCCGAAGAGCAGGTTAGGGTGGAGGTCCATTAGTGGGACCCATCCTATTTTCACGCTACTATCTCGCACACGTGCGCTAATTACCATTTTTACCCGTGGTGGTACGGTAATGCGCTCGTCGGTCTCGAATGGCACCGATACGTCGCCGAATTTCAGGCGTTTGTTTGCCGCATCGACGCAACCTTTGTGTCTGTCGATCGTGTCCCAGCCGATTATGCCCGCGTTTCTATCGGGAAATCGTTTGGTACGACTTGGACATCGCATTCGAGGCCCTGCAGTTGTATTACCGCTTGCCCGAGCGTGTGCGCTGTGCCGGGGGTTACTCCCTGCACTTTTATTATTTTGTGCGTGTCAATTGGATAATCGGATGCTAATTTCCCGATTTTAACTATGGATATGTCTGCTCCCGAATCCGCGTAAAATTTACCCTTCTTGTTTATTAATTGAGGGCATTCTATATTTACTATTGGGGGTTGCCGGCCAGCAGTCAGGAATCTTATATTTGCTGACTCGGTTTTTTGCTTGGATTCCGGCTCTATGTATCGACGCTCGACGCTTAAGGAGCGCGGCGAGCGCCCATCTAGTTTAAATTCTGGGAATTGCTGTCTCCTGCGCCGTTCGCGTTACCGTTAACGCCGTGGTTATTTGAACTATCGTTATTGTTATTACTGTTATTATTGCCGTTGTTACCATTGTTGTTGTTGCTATTGTTGTTATTGTTGTTATTACTGTGGTTATTTTTGTTATAACGATTATTTTTGCGGTAGTTGCGATGTCCTCCATTCGTGTTGTTATTGTTATTGTTATTTCCGTTATTGTTTGAATTATTGCCGGAGTTGTTCCCGTTATTGTTCGAGTTATTGTCGAAGTTCTTTCTGTTTGGGTTCATTATTATGTTTTTCTGCGCGTGTTTTATTAGGACACCGCAATCTTTAAGTGCGTGATTTTTCATATCGCAGTAATTACAATATTTACTTTGCTGATTATTCCGCGTTCGTCTCGACTGCCTGAATGTCCGGTGGTTTAGCTTCTTCTGCTACGGCCCTACGTACCTGCGCTGGAGCAGGCAGTGCGAGCATTGCTGGGATAGAGGCTTCAATATCGCCGTACATTATACGTCGCGCGCTCTGCTTTCCCTCAAATTCTAATGCTATCTTAATTGCTTCGTTGAGGGTGCGTGGACGCTCACTCCGAACTTGATGATCGAGAGGTGATACGAGACCGAACGTAAATTGCTGCAGCGCGTCGTCATCTGCATAACGTCTTCTCGCTTTCCTGTCGAACGACGACAGGTCTGGGGGCCGATTCGATGATCGTGAGCAGTCTGTTGTGCAGTCTTTGCATCCGCAGACCGTAATCTCCGACGGCTTCGCCTGATTTTTGTTTTAAACTTTTATTTGCGCTTGTACCTCGTCTGCGATGCCGATATTTCCGTATTGCAACGTTAGATCATTTAACAGTTGTTCGACCGATAGATAACTTGTTGTACGAGCGCGGTATCCGTCGGCGGCTTTGCCTTTCAACTTGTTCGCGATGTACATTAGCAGGTAGTCTTCGTACTCTCTGCCGAAGGAATATAAAACTTTTCTGACGGAATTGCAAAATTGATTTAAATCGTCGGGGTCGCCGCCGAATTGCGGGATGAAATTTACCGCCTGATGGAAGGGCATGCCGCCCCTGGGGCGAACGTCGCGCCTGGGATTGCCATTATTGATCGCTACGATATTGTCGTCGCTCGGCTCGCTTGGATCATCCTCTGGATCGTTGCCTGATGGCCAGAACCCGGCAGGATTTCGGTGATTTCGGCGGTTCGGTCCTCGACGCGGTGGCTCGCGATCGCGGTCCGGTGCACGCCTTTGCGGGTGTCTGCGATCGCGCGGATCCTCGTCTGAATCGCTGTCCGACGGGTAGGCTCTGCCGCGGTCTCGGCTATCATCGTATCTCGATGAGTATTTATTTAATGCACTGGTCCTTCCTGCTCTTTCGTTTCCGGTTCGACTCATTGGCCGACGCTCGTCGCGGCTGAACTCGTCGCGGTTATAATTTTCGCCGTAGTGATGACGCCGCGCGGTTTCCCGGAGTTCGCCCTCGCTAAACGGGTTGGTCACCTGGTTGACTACAGCATTAAGACGCCCGGCGTCTCTGTTTCTGGGGAGACAGGGTCTGGTGGTTTTATTTTCAAGTTGCGTTTTATGTACTACCGCCTTGTGTTCGCTCCGGTGCTCGCTCTCGCTTTCATCACTGGAAAATTGGTCTATGATTGGCTTCGGATTTATGCGACTTTCTTTGAGTAGCCGGTCTTCGCGCATTCTCAATATTACTTCGAGTTCTTCCCGGATAGTTCGAACTTGCACACGGGTCGCTGAGCTGCGGGAATTTCGATAGGTGCGATTTTTCTTTGAGCTGTATTTTGCGAGTTGCCGCCGTAGCTTCTATGCCCGGGGCCGATGCTGGTTTGAGATCTACCTGCCCAAGGCCTATCGCTATCCCGGTTTTCGGCAGGATTTGGCTTAGACCATTGCCAAGCGCGATATTTTTTATTTCGAAAAGACTTGATACGCCCGGACACGCATTTTTCGTTGATTGCGAGCCGTTCCTTTGCCGCGAGTGGGACCTCTAACTTGTCACAAATGTTATTTCTTAAATTTAGCCGACCGAATTTTTCTTGTACTCCGGCTACGTCTACTACTCTTACTGTATTTTCCCGATTCGCGGCAGCAGCTCCTGCAAGTCCTGTGTTCGCGTAGGTGTTAATAGGATCTGCTACGTTTGACTCGGGGGCCTCTGCACTCGCGTCCGCTTCGCTCCGGGCGTGGCTCTCGTCGTCTAATACGATTAGCTTTTCCCCGCTATCGTCGGATTGTTTAGGCAGTTCGTATGATTTGGCGGTCGGCTGTGTTCGTCTAATAGGTTCTTTCGCGCCTCAATCCCGTTGACCGCCATTCTCGCGTCCCGAGGCTCATTTTCGGAATCGCTTGATAGTAAACAATCTTTACTGATATGCTTTCGCACTACCCTACGCGTGCGCGGAGTCATCTTTTGGGTGTTTCTATATACGTTCCGCGCGTATCGCATTTGTTCGCTATCCCATTCTGGTTCGCTTTTCGCTCCGGTATCTAGCTGTTTCTTTCTCGCGCCTAGCCCGAGTACGCCCCGCGCGCGCCGAGTATCCCCGTAGGAGCCATGACTATTTTTGACAATTGTCTATTGACTACTGTGTGTGTATAGGAGGCCAGGAATGTAAGAGACGGGAAGACTAATCTTTATTCCGCGCGTTGACTCTTTTATTGTCAAGTTGGACAGCACTCCGAGGTATTATAGTACGAAAGGGCACGCGAACAAGCCAAATTGCGTCTAGTAAAAAAAACGACTTACATTGCGATGAGTAGCGCTGCGTAGACGGCTCGCATGGTATTTCCGAAGCTGATAGTTGATGATGACTGTGTGGAACCGGTGGCTGCTGGCTGGGCTGGAGGTTTGTAGTCGCGCGTATCGACGGCTGGTCCGCATCGACACTGTGCTGCGCGTGGAGGCTGGATCCTCGGGCTCGTCGGCGGCTGGTCCGCGCCGATGGTTCTGCAGCTTTATTCGTTGGCCCAGGTGGGCTTAGGTGGTCCAGATGGACTTTGAGGATTTGGCAACGCTCGCCGGCGGTTGCCTGGTGTTGGATTGCCGCTCACTTCTTTAAGGCGATTTTGAGCTGAATGCTCGAGCGGCTCCCGTGAGACAAAAAAAAATTTCTTTGAGCTCGTGCTTTGATTACACGAGCCTCGGCGACTGCTAGAGCTCCTCACTACTACTTCTTTATTTTATATTGTGCTTTTTATGCGGCACGGTGTGTTCTGTGACGAACTTTTTTCTTACGAGATTAATTTCCTTCTATCGATCTGGATTTCTCGTGACTGCAGATAATTTATGATGCAGTTGTCTCTTCTGCTGCGAATCCTCGCGCCACAAGGGATGCCAAAATGTGACGGGAAGGGAGAGTCAACACGAGGAGAGAGAAGAGACGGATAGGTTGCTGTTGCACTCTTTATTGTTCCGTAATATTGGAGCTCCGTCGCTAGAAGTGTCACCGGTAGTCTGCCCGCTCGCTCGTCGACGCGACTCGTCGACGGTGAGCGGTTCCACGTGCCGAAGTGCAGCGTTGCACTTCTGCACGCGGAAACTTTCGGGCCGTGGTGTTCTAAATGCTGACAATGCGTCTGGTGCATCGCGAACGCAGGCCATCGGAGATGCCGCCGGAGAGCCCAAAGCTCGTCCGTGACAAT